>NC_063049.1:15178868-15478868 GCF_018812025.1 Megalobrama amblycephala
AAATAGTGTCATTGTTCATCTGAAGTCAGTTCAATGTTGATTCAGTTCTGCTGTAAAGATCATTATTAAATTACTTAATCTATAAAGCAGCTCTGCAGAAAACAGTGATTTCATTATCCAGCTCACTTCAGTTGTCATCCAATAGTGTCAGTGCAGTCAAATCAATAATATTGTAGAATATTAAGTGTCCCCAACTAAGCAAGCCAGAGGCAACAGTGGCAAGGATGTATAAATCACAAATCTGTATCAAAATATGAGAAGCACACATCTGCATCCATCCACACATTTGACCAGAGCATGTTCACTAAGAATAACAATGGAAAAGCAGTGAAGTGGAATGCAAAAACACATTCTGTGTGAACTTTGTGAGAAGCCTCAAATCAAGCCACACCCCCAAAGATTGTTGGGGGTTGCAAATCAGGCCCAAAATCGGGCTTAAAGGGTTTGTTTACCCCAAAATGAAAATTCTGTCATTAATTACTCATCCTCATGTAGTTCCACATCCATAAGACATTCGTTCAACACAAATTAAGATATTTTTGAAGAAATCTGAGAGGTATATGACTCGTCCATAGACAGCAATATAGCCACCACTTTCAAGGTCCAGAAAGGTACTAAAGACATCATTAAAACTGGCGATGTGACTACAGTGGTTCAACCTTCTGAAGGGATGGATTCTGGAATCCACTGCCGCTTCAATATATATCTTTTAAGTTATTAATCAACATTTATATTTCTGTTAAATTATTTGAATGACTTCTTCAACGTATGTTAAAGCATTTATTTTCCTCTGTACCTCTCACTGAGAGAAAAGAACATGTTATCAGTATGGTAAAGTTTGGTAAAGTTTCCTGCTCAGAGCAGAGCTCAGATCAACTTCAACCTTGAAGAAGCTGTGAATCATGTATCTGTGTATGTGTGCCAAGTGTTCTGTGCAGGTCCCTTTGTACTGGACAACTGGTATTCTACTTGAGACCAGCAGACGCTATGTCGTGACCCCAAAAGGACATCTGGTACCTAAATCCAGGGTCCCCTCATCAGCATCGTGACGAAGGAAGATATGCTTCTGACTATCTGTCCATGTGTGGAAGATTACCAAATTTGTCTATCTTTCTTAGCCAATCAGAATCATTCAACCTGAAGTAATGACCTAGTTAGTTGACTCTGTTAGAGTATAATTGTTATGGAAATGTGAATGTACGCAGAGCGGCCTACAAACTCCTTGAGAGACTTGAAGCTGGCTTCTGCTGATGAAAATGCAAACTATTCTTCATTAAAATTTTCTTCAATTTATTAATTTTTTTAAACTTTGACTCTGGGTCTTTATTCAACATATCTGGTTTCAAGGGTCCTAAACTGTTAATCCCCAACACTTCATTTTATGAAGCGACGAGAATACTTTTTGTGTGCAAAAACAAAAAAATAATGACTTTATTTAACAATATCTCACAATTCTTGACAGAAAACACTCAATAGACTGCGAGTGTCCCGACTGCTTTGAATTAGTAGCGTGCCTTTACCTTACTAAAGGTAACATAACAACAAAGTACTGATGATAAAACAATCTCCCTTCATTGTGCAGGTTATATTTATATGTATTTCTTTATTTTTGTACATTTGTGTGATGTAAATTAAATATATCGATACCTACAGAGGGATTTTCATAAATAAACAGATTTTTTTTTGTCATAGTCTATGATCCCAATGAAAAGTTTAGCTGGGTAGTACCAGTTTTAAGTATGATGACTGTATAATTTGGTAACACTTTACAATAAGGATCATTAATTAAATATTAGTTAATGTATAAACTAACTTGAACTAACCATGAGCAATACATTTGTTACTGTATTTACTAATCTTCGTTAACGTTAACGAAAATACAGTTGTTCATTGTTTGATCGTTAATTCAGCGCATTAATGTTTTATAATGTATTAGTAAATGTTGAAATTAACAAAGATTATTAAATGCTGTATAAGTGCAGTTCATTATTAGTTCATGTTAACTAATGAACCTTACTGTAAAGTGTTACGTATAATTTATTCAACACTGCAAAATGTGCAGTACTGTGGGTCCCTGACCAGAGTTGAGAGCCACTGCTGTAGACCAACAATTTCCCTTGCTTTATATGACATTTGCCACTTCTCCACTGAATGTATTGCTTTACAAAGCAAGTTCTAATCACAGAAAGTCTTATGTGAGCTTGTAATACTCTGATATATTGTGGTATATAACAGTTTGTGTATAATTTTTAAATCACAGAGATTTGTACTTAATAGGACTATAGAAATGTTTCTAAAGCTCTGGCTTTTTTTTTCTTTTTCAGAAGAACATGTAATATTCATTTGAAGAAAAGTGACCGATACACAAATTAATCCTTTTTTTTTATTATAGTACTCTACATAAGAAATGCAAATACATGTTTATAAACCATTAGAGGAGTGAATGTAATTCAAATCGACCTTCATCATCTTAAATAAAATACATTCTATCTTGTCAATGATATGTAGAAAACATCATAAAAGATCATTTAATATAAAAGCCTTATATATGAATTTTAAAACTCTGTGAAATAACAATTGCATTAGGTATTTGCATAGTAAATATTGGTTAGGCCTAAGCGTGTAAGACACATTTGAAGAAACTAAAGATAAGTAATTGTAAAAACAGAAAGTGTTAAAGTCATGTTTAAAAAGAAATGCCAGAAACGCTTCACAATTTTGTCCATTGGCTCTGTAACAATGTCATATTTTTCCTATTGATGCAAAACTGGTCCACATGAAGAATTAACCTTCAAAACAAGGTGAGTGGTGACCTTTGTCACCCTTTATCTCAAGATTTCAAGCATTGCCCCAGTTTTTGAATGCAACCGCAAGGTATTCAATACAAACATGAACGCTTAAACGATAGGTTTTGCAGACATTTAAGCGTATGTTTGTGAAGATGTGTAGCACTGTTTGACAGTGAGGTCTGCGGGCCACTGTGATAGACCGCAATTAAAAACACGAAGAAAACAATCAAATACTTCTAAACCTGTCACAAACCCAAGAAGAAAATATTATCAATGTTAATTTTTTTCTTAATTCACAGTAAATCTTTGTGCGTAATGTGTAAAATTTGAGTTAGAGCTCTCCTATGATTGACAAAGCAAACTAATGTATTGTCAAGCAAAAGATATGTGTACCTAAACTGCATCTTATACGTATTACGAAAGTGCAAGAGCTAAACAGATTGATGACCAAAGCAACTTAGTTAATATAACAATGTATAAAACAACTATTCTGAACCGCCAGTGTTTTTGATTTTGCCTTTGCGAGGCCTTTGTAAGAGAAACTATCTGCAGATGTCTTTCCCAGAATGCTGCAAGATTCCATTTGCTCAATCACTTGGCAACAAGATTTGGCTTCAGCTGAGAGGTTTTCAGGCCAGCTGGCTGTAAAGTTCAATGTTCTTGCCGATAACACTGTAAGCCAGAGAGAAGAGACGTGTGCGGGGTGAGCGAGGTTATCCCAGCAGAACTCTTTGAAGGCGATCGGCGGGCACGCTGTTGTCATCATCCGAGTCAGCGTCGCTCTGAGGGTTGGAGCTGCAGGGAGAGGTGCATTCTGGGGAGCACAGGTAGTGCATCAAGGGCAGGCGATACTTCCCGCAGAAATCCACAAACTTGATGTGACGAACACATGAGTCGAAGTAAACGCCTGGGAATGAGGTGGTGAGATATACTGTGGTTAGAAAACAATTTTACATTGCCTAAAAAGATCCAATATGATTTAAAGGGATAGTTCTGTCATCAATTACCCTCATGTCCTTCCAAACCTACTTTTGTTCACAAATGAAGATACTTTTTAAGGCATAACACCACAGGTGAATTGAGTAAACATTTTAACTAACAGATTTCACAATACTTTCCCCATTTGAATAATCACAGTACATTATGACAATTGTTTTGTATTACAAGTTTTCTGAAATGTTTTGATTAAATATGACAATGATCCATTATTTAACCCTTTCAATTATTGCAATAGCAATTAAGTTTGTTCCTGTTTGACCAGCAGATGGAGAAGAACTTCATACAAGTTGAAAATTGCATTTCTTTGTTATCAGAACAGTAGGACATGATTCCATCAAAGATCTGGTGGAGGTACAACTCTGTGGGAAACCCAACCCAACTATGTAGAAAGTACTCATGCTCCCTCCATTCTACCAGAGTACATCAATTTACCCTTATTAGCTGATAATTCTGATTATGTTCAAAATGGACACATTTCTACTGTAGCTCTCCTCTCTAAGAAAACCTCAGACTGAAATCTACATTGATCTATTGATGTTTTCAGATGTGGAAAAAAACTAGTAATCAGATGTTTTCAGTCTCATCTGAAATGAGCAGCGTTGGTGGTAACGCAATACAAGTAATGTGCATTACATAATCAGATAACTTTTTTGATGTTACAAGTAAAGGCATTACAAGTGACATGCATTACATAATCAGATTACTTTTTTGATGTTACAAGTAAAGTAAGGCATTACAAATGACATGCATTACGTAATCAGATTACTTTTTTGATGTTACAAGTAAAGGCATTACAAGTGACATGCATTACATAATCAGATTACTTTTTTGATGTTACAAGTAAAGTAAGTCATTACAAGTGACATGCATTACGTAATCAGATTACTTTTTTGATGTTATGAGTAAAGGCATTACAAGTAACATCCATTACATAATCAGATTACTTTTTGATGTTACAAGTAAGGCATTACAAATGACATGCATTATGTAATCAGATTACTTTTTTGATGTTATGAGTAAGCCATTACAAATGACATGCATTATGTAATCAGATTACTTTTTTGATGTTACAAGTAAAGGCATTACAAGTGACATGCATTACATAATCAGATTACTTTTTTGATGTTACAAGTAAAGTAAGGCATTACAAATGACATGCATTACGTAATCAGATTACTTTTTTGATGTTACAAGTAAAGGCATTACAAGTGACATGCATTACGTTATCAGATTACTTTTTTGATGTTAAAAGTAAAATAAGTCATTACAAGTGACATGCATTACGTAATCAGATTACTTTTTGATGTTATGAGTAAAGGCATTACAAGTAACATCCATTACATAATCAGATTACTTTTTTGATGTTACAAGTAAGCCATTACAAATGACATGCATTATGTAATCAGATTACTTTTTTGATGTTACAAGTAAGCCATTACAAATGACATGCATTATGTAATCAGATTACTTTTTTGATGTTATGAGTAAAGGCATTACAAGTAACATCAATTACATAATCAGATTACTTTTTTGATGTTACAAGTAAAGTAAGGCATTACAAATGACATGCATTATGTAATCATTACTTTTTTGATGTTATGAGTAAAGGCATTACAAGTGACATGCATTACATTATCAGATTACTTTTTTGATGTTATGAGTAAAGGCATTACAAGTTACATCCATTACATAATCAGATTACTTTTTTGATGTTACAAGTAAAGTAAAGCATTACAAGTAACGTGAATTACATAATTAGATTACTTTTTTGATGTTACAAGTAAACTAAGGCATTACTAATGACATGCATTATGTAATCAGATTACTTTTTTGATGTTATGAGTAAAGGCATTACAAGTGACATGCATTACGTTATCAGACTACTTTTTTAATGTCACAAGTAAAGTAAAGCATTACAAGTAACGTGAATTACATAATTAGATTACTTTTTTGATGTTACGAGTAAAGGCATTACAAGTAACATGCATTATGTAATCAGATTACTATTTTGAACTGCAAATTACATTCTAATAACACAAATACATTTATTTACAACCAAAAAAATTACTTTAGATGAAGTATTTTCAAGAAGACAGTCACAGTAATAGTATGAATTGTAGCTGAAATATAGCTTGTGATGCATGTACAATTTAGATGATTAATCAGAATTTCAAATTAATACTTGGAAAATTTAACAATTATATGACTCCTTAGATGTTACTTGATGTTATTACATTTTTTTTTACCTACAAGAGTCTCCTAGGATAGAAGGAATGGATGAATAATTCAGAGCAACTTGGCATTTCTGACTGACCGTCAGCTATCTTGGTTTGGAGAAAAACAAATTCCACCTACAACGGCTTGCCACTTAGTGGCAATTTAAAGGATGATGCACTAGTGTCCAATGTAGTGGTTGTTCAAAACCCATGTATAGGCAAGATATGGCTTTTCGAATAGCTATCCACTATAGTGACCTCTATATGTGAAAGGGTTAATTAAATATGCTCTAATTTGCATACATTTCTAGAACAGAATCAAAAAAAAAAAAAAAAAAAAAAAAAAAAAATAGGAAGATGTTTTATATATATAAAATATAAAATTTTCCAGTGCCTGAAAAAACAAATGATTTGCCTGTATGAATAAAAGCCTAAATTAAATCTGATTATCATTCAAAGGGATTTGGCTCTGTGCAATTCATGTGTATTTACTTTTTTTAATGATCTTTATGGACTTTTTGAAGGTTGCATGGACTTCAGTGGAGGAACAAAAATGATCAAAGAATATTAAAAATGTCTTCATTTGTGTTCTGAAGATGAACGAAAGTCATACAGGTTTGTAACAACATGAAAGTGAGTAAATGATGACAGAATGAGTGCACATTCTTCTATATACATGACTTTCATTGATTTTGAACTCTCTAGACATTTTTAACATATATCTATATCTAACTTATCTTTATATCATTTTTCTTCTCCCACCTGCACACTTGGGGTTGGGGCACTTGCTGGCCATGTCTAGGTAGTTGACTAGATGACTTGGGAGGTCTTTATATGAGTACAGAAGGTTCTTGCTTTTGACGGTGCGGCCAGCCAGCTCCAGCAGTGATGGGGGGTCATAAGTCATGTCCTTGACGAAGCGTACGACCAAGGGATTTCCACGGAGACTGAGCTCCTGAAGTTGTACCAGGCTCAGATCTCTCTCGGAAGATACGTCAGCAAGTTATTATGCAGACTAAGAGAGCGCAGGGAATGGAGCCTGTGAGAGTGAAAGGAAAAGCAAGACCGGCAAAAACATTTTTAATACTCATTTTATTACTACTACTAGTATACTACTGTAATATACACTCACTGGCCACTTATTTAGGTAAACCTGTTCAATTGCTCGTTAACATGAATATCTAATCAGTCAATCACATGGCACCAACTCAATGCATTTAGGCATGTAGACATGGTCAAGATCATCTGCTGAAGTTCAAAATGAGGATCAGAATAGAAAAGAAAGGTGATTTAAGTGACTTTGAACGTGGCATGGTTGTTGGTGCCAGATGGGCTGGTCTAAGTATTTCAGAAACAACTGATCTACTGGGAATTTCATGCACAATCATCTCTAGGGTTTACAGATAATGGTCAGAAAAAGAGATAATATCCAGTGAGCAGCATTTCTGTGGCTGAAAATGTCTTGCCAGAGGTCAGAGGAGAATGGCCAGACTGGTTTGAGCTGATAGAAAGGCAACAGTAACTCAAATAACTACTCGTTACAACCGAGGCCTGCAGAAGAGCATCAATATTGTATTATAAAAACGTTAACATCTGTTGAGTCTTGATTTCTGCTGCAAAATTCAGATGGTAGGGTCAGAATTTGGCATAAACAATATGAAAGCATGGATCCATCCTGCCTTGTATCAATGGTTTAGGCTGCTGCTGGTGTAATGGTGTGAGGGATATTTTCCCTTACTTTGGGCCCCTTAGTACCAATTGAGCATCATTTAAATGCCACGACATCCCTGAGTATTGTTGCTGACCATGCCCATCCCTTTATGAACACACAATTGAAGGCCCCGTATACTTCAAACGAAATCGAAGAACGAACTGATGTGACGTCATTTCGAACAAAATCAGGCCAAAACGAAGTTCGTTTTGTGTTCTTTTTGGAAGTTCGAAACGGCTTGCCAAAGCGAACTTTCAGGAAAAGTTCTTCAGCTGCAAAACACCTTCGTACTTCCATTGGTCAGTGACGATAACGTAATAGGAGGTGTGCGCTGAGGCTCCGCCTTCACTCACGTGGGATGCGTCTTTCTTTGACTCATTTCGTGTGTTGAGTTCGTTAAAGTAAGATCTCTGCGGGTGAAAACATGAACACACTGGATACCCGCTTTATAGTACAAAATGAAGTGCTTCTGATAAAATGAGGCACTGACACTGTTTTTCATGTTTGATACTGTAAAGCTGCTTGATTTTATGCAATCTAATAAATAAAGTGCTATATGAAGACGTGACGTGACTGGAGTGCTAATTTGCAGAGCTTGTGCTAACATACCCATGTTGTTATGATCAGATACTTTTCTTATGCTTAATAATAAATGCTTGCCGTTTTCTCATTTTTGTTTTGTTTATTTTGTTACACTCTAAAAAATGCTGGGTTAAAAACAACCCAAGTTGGGTTGAAAATGGACAAACCCAGCAATTGGGTTGTTTTAACCCAGCGGTAGGGTTAAATGTTTGCCCAACCTGCTGGGTAGTTTTATTTAACTCAACTATTGTTTAAAAATGACCGTATTGCTTAATTAAAATTAACCCAAAGTATGTTGGAAATGAACATTTATTAATGTTCAATGAATAATTATTAAACAATAAACATTTATTAAATTGCTTATTAATACATTTATATTAATAAACTATTAAAGCTTATTAATAAACATTCACCTTTTGTCTATTATTGTTGCCTCTAATTGCATCTGGTTTTTAATTTCCCAACTATTTTGGGTTCATTTTAAGCTAGCCATATAGCAATTTTTAAACAATAGTTGGTTTAAATAAAACTACCCAGCAGGTTGGGCAAACATTTAACCCAACCGCTGGGTTAAAACAACCCAATCGCTGGGTTTGTCCATTTTCAACCCAACTTGGGTTGTTTTTAACCCAGCATTTTTTAGAGTGTACTGAGAAGAAAGTGCATGGCACATATTTACATATTCATATAACCGTCGATCTCAGCAGTGTGGGCGGCGTCAGATATTCGTTTACAGTGTATCGCTGGTCACGCATTTCGAACTTCGTTTTACCCCTAAACGAAGAATGAAAAAGAACTTCGTTTGAAGTATACTGGGGCCTTAAGGCTGTTCTGAAGGCAAAAAAAACCCTCCAACCCGGTACTAGCAAGGTGTAACCAATAAAGTGGCCCATTAGTGTATATAATAATATAATTGTGGTACAATATACCAGTAGAATAATAATGGTAAAAATGTTTTTTTTTTTTTTTGTCATATCCAAATAATTATATTTTCTTTATGATATATTAATATAATAATAATAAAAAAATAAAATCTTCACAAGCATTGTTAGCAAGCATTTGCATTGCACATCTAAGACTTACCTGTTGAGTGTAGGTGGGACACTCTGGATGCGATTATCACACAGAACTAGGTAAGTGAGGCAGGGCAAGTTAGCTAGTTCAGCAGGGATGGAGGAGATCTGGTTACCACCCAGATACAACAGCTCTAAGCTAGAGAGAGAGAAAGAAGGGTTGTGAAGCAAAAATCGATGTCAAAATGGTGACAAAGTGACTAAGAACTTATTAATACATGGCAGTTTGTTATTGGAATCTGTCATGGGAAAATAAAGTGATGCAGGTGAAACAGACAGTCTAGAACCCTAAAAACATAAAATGATTTCATCCAGTTGAATAGGATGAATCCTTTTTTCTTTATTTCATCAATACTAGGAAATCAAGAGAATGCACATTAAGGCAGTGCTTTGCAACTTTTTGACTCCAAGGCCTCCCTTTATCTAAGACAAATTTGAATGCTCTTCTATATAAACTATTTATGTACCTCTGGTATTTCTGTTGTAATGAAAAAAAAAACATTAATTTAATGTTTCTTTAGCATTTTAATTAAGATTATGTTAATATAACTCAATTTAAATAATCTGAAAACTTAAGTTTGGCCCCCTGTCAGTTTTCTGATGCCCTCTAGTGGGGCCCAACTCTCTGCATTAAAGTATATTGAAAATCAACAGGAAGTCTTCCACTGTGCAAATGCAGACGTGCGAGAAAAAAATAGATCACAGTAAACATGCAAAGTTTGGTTATGAGGAAATCACCCTAACTTCAGCTGTTCTAAGATCAATGTTATACAGATCAATGTTTCATGATAACGAAGATATTCAGCAAACATCCCTTTTGTTGCATCACAAACACTTGTGTCCTGCACACACATCCAGTGCTTCATGGGATGACTATAGTTTAAAGGGGTAGTTCACCCAAAAGTGAGAATTCTGTCAACATTTACTCACCCTCAAGCTGTTCTAAACCTGTATGAATTTCTGTCTTCTGCTGAACACAAAGATATTTTGAAGAATGTGTCAAATATCCCTATTTGGAACACAGTCTTGTACCTTGGTCTATTTGCCTTGAATTAAAGTTTGTAATGTTGTGATTCATCTCACAGTCAGTTAATTTAGTTCAAGGCCCTGATATACTTCAATCAAAATTGAAAAACAAGATGGTGTGACTTAATTTACAACAAAATCAGGTGAAAATATAGTTCTAGACATGAAAGAGTATAAAAATTTTATATAATGATTATAGTGTATAAATTGATCACAGTTTTTAAAATGTGTTGTGCGATTCAGTCCGATTTTTGCATTGGTCTGAACGAAAATGGCAGACAGAATGAATAAAAATGTAACTCTACTCTCTGACAGTAGGTGGCGTTTATGGCAAAGCAGAAATAGAGCTGTTTACCCTGTGATCTACGCTACACGCTGCACCTGCGTGAAGCTAACTTTGCTTAATGCTGCACAGTATTTATGTATGAGTTTTTCAAATCTCTGTAATCAAATACGGTTTTAATGATAATTAAAAATGAAACAGTAATACTAAACTTCATGAATTTTATAGTCAAACCGGTAACGTTTCATCCCTATAAAGTTTGTTTGGGGAGTTTGAAGGTGAACTTTCCAGAAAAGTGTACATTTAGGTAAACGCCTTTGAACTATTATTGGTCGCGGCAATTATGTAATTCTGTTGTAATGAAAAAAAACCTTAATTTAATGTTTCTTTAGCATTTTAATTAAGATTATGTTAATATCACTAAATTTAAATAATTTGAAAACTTATAAGTTTGGACCCCTGGAGGTTTTCTGATGCCCTCTAGTGGGGCCCAACTCTCTGCATTAAAGTATATTGAAAATCAACAGGAAGTCTTCCACTGTGCAAATGCAGACGTGCGAGAGAAAAAAAATAGATCACAGTAAACATGCAAAGTTTGGTTATGAGGAAATCACCCTAACTTCAGCTGTTCTAAGATCAATGTTATACAGATCAATGTTTCATGATAACAAAGATATTCAGCAAACATCCCTTTTGTTGCATCACAAACACTTGTGTCCTGCACACACATCCAGTGCTTCATAATACTAATACTTCAGTAACTTCATCCAGTGCTTCATAATACTAATACTTCAGTAACTTCATCCAGTGCTTCGTAATACTAAACTTCATGAATTTTATAGTCAAACCGGTAACTGTTTCATCCCTATGAAGTTTGTTTGGGGAGTTTGAAGGTGAACTTTCCAGAAAGGTGTACATTTAGGTAAACGCCTTTGAACTACTGTTGGTCGCTGCAATTATGTAATAGGTTGTATAGTGCTCTGAGGCTCCACCCTCTTTAATTTGGAAGTCTTCTCTGGTTCATTTCTTCTGTTCAGTTTGTCGAGGTCAGATATCCATTAGTAAAAACATGAACACACTGGAGAGTTGCTTTATAAAAGAAATTGAAGCTGTAATTCTAACTGAAAGTGACACTGGCACTGTTTTTTAGTATTACTGTAAGGGGGCGTTCACACAAAATGCATTTTTCCATTCCAATGCACTACTTTTCCATTGTTTTTCTAAGTAAACAAGCTAGACGTACGTGTATTACCTTTGCGCTCACGTCTTGCATCTTTTGCAACGTCTTGCGCATGACACGGCATTCAAAAAACGAGTCTTGAAACCTTTTTCCCCATTCCACTGCCCGCCTCTCGCATTTTTCAAAGCATTTTTCTCGTTCTGTGTGAACGAGCCCTAAAGCTTCTTGCTTTTAAGCAATCTATTGTATTTAGTGCGATATAAATAAATGCGATGTTATGTGCCTGGAGTGCCGAATTGCAGAGCACATTTCCACATCGCTATGATAATATTATAAAGCGACGAGTATATTTTTGGAGCGCCAAAAAAACTAAATGACGACTTATAAAGTGATGGCCGATTTCAAAACACTGCTTAAGGAAGATTCTGAGCACAAATGAATCAGCGTATCGAATCATGATTCAGATCGCATGTCAAACTGCCAACGGCTGAAATCACGTGACTTTGGTGCTCCGAACAGAAGATTCGATACACTGATTCATTTGTGCTCCGAAGCTTCCTGAAGCATTGTTTTGAAATCGGCCATCACTAAATAAGTCATTATTTTTGTGTCATTGCTCCCTATGAAGGCCTCACAGAGCCATCGGATTTCAACTTAAAATATCTTACTTTGTGTTCCGAAGATTAACGAAGGTCTTACGGGTGTGGAACGGCATGAGGGTAAGTAATAAATGACATAATTTTCATATTTGGGTGAATTAACCCTTTAACTTTATTTTCTCAATGCTCAAATTGGGATGTTCACTAACAGTATACCTCGCTCAGGTATTTCAAACTTGTTTTTCCCCTTAGAACGAAAAAGAACTTTGCTGTGAGTATATCAGGGCCTCTAGAATCGTTACTGAAGAAGTTTTCAAACCCCCTGGAGAAAAGGAATTCTTCCTCTGCTGGGGACAAACAATGAGACAATGAGAAACAAGGAGCGAGTGAGAGAACTTCTACCATTTTACCCTACTTGGCACTTTCTCCATTTGTTGTACTCCCTGAAGAGAGGCATTCATTTCTTCATTCCATTCGCCAACCCATCTCGGCTTAGTCTCTACAATTACCACAGCAGGCAGAGATGGCAAAGGGAAAAGAGGCCCAGATCTCTCAAAAAGGACCAACTCTGTGTGTAATGTGGGACAACAGGGCACATCTCTTTATGATGGGATGGCTCGCAGCCAAGTCGGCCTCAGCAGACTCACGGCTCCAGCACAGCTCTACTGAGGCCACATGGCAAACTGATCCTGTGGCCTGCAGCTCTACTCCTGAGAGCTTCCTATTCACTCTCAATGTGAACCAAAGCCCAAATGAGATACTATTCTGTGGTGAGCTGAGAAGCACTTCACTGTCATGACATGACAGCTGGATTTCAATATAACCAGATTATAATTGTATAAGTGCAAAAGCTCACCAAGGCTGCATTTATTTGATAGGAAGTGCAGTAAAACTACAATATTGTGAAATATTATTACAATTTAAAATAACTGTTTATGATTTTAATTTATTCCTGTGATGGCAAAGATGAATTTTCAGCTTCACTACTCCAGTCTTCAGTGTCACATGATCCTTCAGAAATCATTTTAATAAACAGGCCCAAACTACAGGTAGACTGTATGATGTTTGTCTACTGTTTGCCATATCAGTCATTGCCACTATCAGTTAATAACGTACCGTAATCATCAACTACTGAGCTGGAAGACTGTGAGTCACGTTCTGGGTGCTCCATTTCCTTGACATTGCGAAAGGTGTTTATTAATATGCACGTGGCATGACTAATAATTAAGACAACACTGATAAGATTCAGAATGAACTTGACAGCATAAGGAAGCAGGTATTCGGTAAACAAACATTAGGCAGAGAAATGCATCTGCTAACTTGTAAAGAGTGTGACAGCCTACTTTGTCCTACTTTCCCATTCACTTTCTCCATAGGGAAAATACTTCAGTAAACACTTCTGACTAACCAAACTAACCAGGTCCAAGATATTACAAATTGCATTTTTATTTTATGTTGGAATAAACTAATCATCATTTTTGATTTATATTTTATATAGAAATTCTAATACAATCTAAAATATTGACTATACAGTCAGTATCACAATATAGCAAAAATATATTTATGCAAACATACAGTATATATATATATATATATATATATATATATATATAAATACTTAAATTTTCGATTCATCAAAATATCCAGCATTAGCAGCTATCTGACCTAAACTGGGTTCTCATTGGTTCATTGTATTCTAAACTTAACTGGCAATCAATTGTTGAAGCTATTAAAGTGTGCTGACCCAAAAATCTTTTACAAACCTGGGCCAAGTTTAAACCAGTAACCAGGCATCACAGCTGGCAAAAGGGCATGTCTAATTTTGACATGTGTATATTGCCAGTATTATGTAATCAAAATGAAAATTATTATTGCTGGTCTTCAATGATAATGTCAAGTTACTTTAATGTATTTGCACCAAAAATGATAAAGATTTATGCTGATATCGTCCAAAACTTTTTCAAACTTTTGGAGGGCAGTGTATATGTTTGCATAAATATATTTTAATATATATTTTCACAATTACTGTGGTTCTCATTTACATGGTAACAGTGGCTTCTCAGTGGATCAGTGGATTTTTTTTAAATGAAGTTGAAAACACTGACTTTTGTGTGTCGATATATCAGAATAGTAATGCATTTTATGAATTGCTCTCTACAACATCGGACACATAACGGTAATTAATATGATTATCCTTTTGCTTGACGTTATCAAACAGCTAATAATGTGATGCTAATGTTAGACAAATCATGTTTCTGTTTGCCATCTCAGAGTCAGACAGCTGCCTTCTAAAAATCAACATCCTTAGAAACTGTTTGAAAAACTCAGAATGTCAGTGGAGAAGGGCATTTAGTTCATCATAACATTGTAATAATATACATCATATTTGTAATTCACCCGCTATATTGCTAAATGTACCCAATTTTTCATATCAACAGAAAAATATAGGATAATCTGGCTTCTCTGCATCAGAGCATAGTAATGAAATGCTAAAGCTGGAATTGATGACAAGGTAGTTTGTGACCTAAGAATCTCCAACGATTTTAAATTCGCGTTTTTCAGACTGTCTATTTTTCAATGCAGTGTTAAGGAGAAAATACTCAGCAATGGTGTTGACTTATGAATTTGCCCATGGTTTGTCTTAAAGCATATTAAAAACACCACATACTGTATATAAACAACATTAAAAACTTGATTTTCACCACAGGGGGTCTTTAAATTCTGTTACATGTAATTGTGAAATTAAATATTTATCATTTTTTCAACTTCTCAGCATACTAGCTTAGCATACCGTTAGCCAGCTAGCTTATTAAATCTCTCATTACCTGTAATCATTTGGTAAGAAAATGCAAATACAATGTGAAACAATAAACTTTTTATATACCCAGAATACGATCACATGTTGTACAATACAGCAGGCTACAGTAGTGCTAAAGCACTGTAGCAGAGAACTGACAGCATACAAACTACGCTTACACACAGCTATCCCCTGGGTCCTAGTGCGAACCACTTTGTGTGGGGGGACCCGATTGTTCATGACACCCAATTGTTGAGTTCAGTTGGCACTGTGACAGAATTACTGTAAAAGAGCTCGGGAACACTCTAAAGAAGCTGACATATGAAGGGAACAGGGCAAGATAATTGTCAATGACCTCTTTTTTTTGTACACACTGCACTTTGTTCAGAGCACAAGCTATAAACAGGAAAAAAAGCAGCATGACACTTGGCTTTTGGATTACACTTCTAAAGTTGCATCAGCCAGGACATGAGGATTTACTTTGCAACAGTAGTAAGGAATAGCATGTTAAATTCCTAGTTATTTAATAAAAAATGGAGCACAGTGTATATGTCATATCATTGTGACAGGCCAATTTCACATTGTTCTACTGTTTTGTTTTATTGAACTTCTTTGGTCCAGCAAAGAAAGCACCATATGGGACAGACATCCAGAATAGAACATTAGAGTCCATGAAAGATGAGTCTTATTCTGGTATTATATGTTCAATAAATTATCTGTGTTAACTTAATAACTGACCACAGGTCATATTATTTCAAAAGATAAATTACAGTCATACTTTTGGATGAGTTGGGTAACTCATTCTGGCTTGTGACTCATATCCGGCTTCACGTACCTCTACCTCTTAAAATCCCTGCTGTTGTGTAACCAGCTGCTGTGCCTTTCATAAGTCCATCAGGATACAGTTAGAGTATATTCTCACATATTCATTTACATGAGCATTACATGCATTCCGAACAAAAATTCAGTGCATGCGCAGTGCCCAGTCTGTTTTATTCCTTGATTACACATCTAAAAGGGAAACTGACATGCCAGTAGAGTTTTTTAAGCAAATACACTTAGTGAATATTTAGTCTACTTCACTGACCAATTTGTAAAATAAACATATGCATGTTTGTATTATGTAAAACATATGTAAACTCAGTTGGCATCATGGCATGTGCTCAAGGTATTTTTGAATTTGATTGAATTACATGGGTTTTTTTTTCTGTTTATCGGATTATTTCAGATCTAAACCACCTCTTCCAATCCATTTGAAATTTGTTTCAGATCAAGCTCAGTCGGATCACAGAGGTGTTTACTGAAGGCTTTTCATTAAGCCATTAATACGATTACTGATTATTTGGTTGTATGTAAACATAGCTATTGTTAAATATTACAAATATTAAAATATTATATAACTGCCACAACAAGGATGTGAGCTTACATGTGTGTTGAATCAAATAACTGTTGTTGTCCTTAAAGTCCCCATGAAATCAAAATTGACAATACTGTTTTTATAGAATATTGCATTATTATAAATGATTTATATGTGCATGTTATTATTATTATAATTAATTTTAATTCATGTGTCCTTCTCTGTAATCAAAA
Source organism: Megalobrama amblycephala (assembly GCF_018812025.1). Taxonomy (NCBI): domain Eukaryota; kingdom Metazoa; phylum Chordata; class Actinopteri; order Cypriniformes; family Xenocyprididae; genus Megalobrama; species Megalobrama amblycephala. The sequence continues at coordinate 15,195,714 of NC_063049.1, forward strand.
TAACTTCGCCTCCCTCTTGCTGCATCTCTTCTCTTTTTTGATGACTTTTTCGGCATGATGGCGGGACAACCTGTCGCGACAATAGCAAATGATCCAACGATCCAGTCAATTCTCGATGGACAAAGTAAAGTTCCGCGAAATATAGCCCTACATTTTTTCTTGTTCGAGAAGCTGTTTCAGTCGGATATACATCACAATAAGGAACAACTTTCGCAACTTCCGTTTCTACACTTATTGATGGCTGTTTTCCCACCTAAAATGATGTAACTTCCTGGAGTGTGACGTCATTACGGGAACATTAAAGGGTTAGTTCACCCAAAAATGAAAATTCTGTCTTACTTACACTCATGCGTTCCACACCTGTACAATTAAGATCGGATTTCAACAAAAATATCTTAATCTGTGTTCCGAAGATTAACGAAGGTCTTACGGGTGTGGAACGGCATGAGGTTGAGTAATAAATTACAGAATTTTCATTTTTGGGTGAACTAACCCTTTAAAAGTTAGCACTCAGGGACATGGCAAAAATGCATCCACTAAAGGTAGTGAAATTAATATATCATATTTAAAAATAACGAATTTGAAGTTTCTTTCAATTTGAAGGACATTCACGGGAATTAAGTGCGTTAATTAGTTTTAGCCAAAATCATGGGGTTGATCAGATTCATTTAATTACACCGAGTAGACATATTATAAGTGTAAAGAGTAGTATGGCAATCCTCCAGCGAGTAAGCTGCCTCAAACCCTAGTGCTCACTTTGTTTTTAGACAGTCGAGGTGCAGTCAGGTGTTTCTGTATTACCTGGTCAGACTCTCTATCTCTGCTGGGATGCTCTTCAGTCTGTTTCCTCCCAGAGACAGTGACTGTAGTCGCAGCAGCTGCAGACACTGGCTCGGCACCTCCTCGAACCTGTTTCCGCTCAAATTCAACATTTCCAGTTGCAGAGACCCAAACTGTTTTGGTAGGGAAAACTCATTTAAACGATTATTCTTGGCTATGAGGGTTTTGAGTTTGGTCAGTCGGGTAATGTCCTCGCAGATGACCGACAGGGTGTTGTTACTTATATCGAGAAACTCCAGGTTAGAGAATAAACAGATTGATTCAGGCAGAACCGTCATTCGGTTATAACACAGATACAGCTGCTTCGTGTCTTTCCGTCGTTTCTCGCTAACCGTGTCCAAACTCTGATTGTTCAGATTCATTCGGGACAGATCTAAAACACTCTCGGCGCTGCTGGCTCCTTCAAAACCCTCCATTTTATTGGCCGATAACGAAAAAGAATTCCCCTTCTTCTGGTTCAAGCTGTTTTCCAATACTTCGACCGAGTTTACTTCCAACTCCAGGCGCCCCGAACATCCATGTGTAACCTAAATTATCCGGCCTAATGGCAGCATTCACACATTACAGTTATCAAAGACGTTCAGTCTTTAACATTCATGTTTCGGGGCTCTACTGTCGTGTGGCTCCGCCCGACTGCATTAACCCTTTACTAGAACTAGCTAGAGAAAAACTGTACTTTAAAGTTCCCTTACAACACGCTTATACTACAAACAACTCGAACAAACTCTGTGTTCTCTTCCAGAACTACATATAGGCCTGCAGTCTCTTCTCTTTAAAACTCAGTGTGAATTGAGGAACATTTGTTTTCTTTAGTTTTCAGGGTCCCTCGCTGGTTATGTAACCACAGCTGTTGCTAAGATTTTCTTATGCAAGCAGTCAGTGAGTTTCTTTTGACCATCCATCATCCAATTTCCCGCCTCTTATCCAGGGATATAATTTTCATAACTCGTGGCTGTTTATAGCAAATAATTCTACAGCCGTGTCTGTGTACAGGGTGCATAATGCATTTGGTCCAGTTTTATACAAACAAGTCCTGTTTTGTAATTGGTTACCCCAGAAAGTAGCATACTAGTGTTGTTATTGTCAGCTAAAACTATTAAAAACTAAAACGTTTTGTTATTTGAATTAAAGCTGAAATAACAGAAAATATAAAAAATTGATGAAAAAAATTACACTGTAAACTCTAACGCTGAAAATAATGAATTGGTTTGAGTAGGACAAACTTAAATTAAAACAAATTAGTTCAGTCAAATTAACTTTCATGAGTATTTAGAACTTTATTTTTCTTTTAAGTTCACAGAACTGATATAGTTTAAGTAAACTGGACTGTTTCATTGTTTTGAGTTTTATGAACTTATTTCTTTTAATTTAGACAAACTTAAGTTTAACTAAAACTGTGCTGGGATTTCTATTTCCCAGCATGCTTTTCCCATGGCACTCAAAAGGGAGTGTAAATGCTAAAATTAAGTGTTATATTATTTATTTATTTATTTGTTTTTTGTGCAAGATTAATGTTAAGTGGGAGATTTAGTAGTGATTAATGTTTTGTTATGCTAATTTGGAAGAGTTTCTGTTAATGTGGGTTTTTGTACACAAGTGGTTTGAGAGCACGTATGTTAAATACTTTATATTGCTGCACTTATTCAGCAAGTGCTATACCATGTTAATGTTAGCATGTTCTGAATTAGCTTGTTATAGCTAGCTAAGTTTACACTAATAACATTTTTCACGTTGAGGTTACATGAAAATTTTAAGTTAAATGTATTATTTAGTGTACTCATTTAAAGTACAAAATAAAAATCTGGCAGTTTTGCTTAAACTGAATTTCTTAACTTAAAAATTCTGAGGCAACTGATTGCCTCAATTTTTTTGAGTTTTGCCAACTTATTCGTAATATCATTGCGCCTGCTGCACCCATGGTACGGCAGCAAAGTTCCTTGATTATTACGCCGGAATGAGAGTATAGTATATTCCTAGCCATATCGGCCTAGAAAATCGCAACTTTTCATTTTCCGTCAGTCTTAGTACACGATGTAACTACAGAAGAGTCAAGTTTTAAATAGGAAAAATATCAAAACTCTTTGGTCATTTTTTTGAGCGAGATGCTAACGGTCTAATCAGATTCAATAACTATGCTAAGCTATGCTAAAAGTGGTACCGCCAGAATTGGATGAATGGATTCAAAAACGGTAAAACTCAACTGTTTAACTCTAGGGGAGTTGGAAAATAAGCTTATTTTCGAAAAAAGTGGAGTGTTCCTTTAAAGGGTTAATTCACCCAAAAATGAAAATTCTGCCATCAAAAATTCACACAATAAACCGTAAGAATATTTGAGACTTAAGATATCAAACGGTCATACTTTTTATTTTTATATTATTATTAGCACACAGTACATATCAAATTATAATCAGAGAAGTAAACATTAATAAAACAGAACAAGAGTTTTTACAATAAAATGTTTTAATTCTGCCCCATTGAATAAAACAATCATACAGACATATAAAAGGCAATTGCTAGGTGTCTACCATAATACTGGAAAATTCATGTGCACTGTGTCCTATATTAGGTGGTTTATACCTACAGAAGAAGCCACTTAACCCATGGCACACTGTTTGTATATATATAAGGCACTAATTACCACAAAGGATCCGTACTGTTAGTGGAATTACTGGAAATTAAACAAGCTCACACACACATGCATTTTGCACACACACACACACACACAAACAAATTCTCCCAATTCGGTAGGAATGCAACTACACTACAGAGGCAATAGCGACTCTAATCCTTATTCTGACAGTTATTTTACGTAACAGGTATAAAGTAGTTGCTGGGTCCAGAGTAGTGGTATACCTGGAGGTTTTCGTACAACAATTTAAAACATCCTAAACATCAGGCTTTGGTTTCAGGTCACTCCTTCTGTACTCAGTCCCACCTTGGTGAGCTCAACTGCTTAATTAAACTCCTTTATTTTTTATGAAACCTGGCTTGTTAGTTCATTTTTATCGATTCAAACCCAGCATCAGAGTGAGACTGAGCACAGTGTGAGAGTTTCAGCATGAACTGCCTCTAGCAACTAACATAAATACAAGCTCAATGCATTTGTGCAGCAGTGTTCTTCTAATCTATGGAGGTGATCTACTCTAATGGAAGGACTTTCGATGCAATCGCTCATGGCAGAAAAGGCATGTTTGTCAAGTAATAACATGGTGGGTTTGTTGCCCCATAATGATATTAAAATTCGAAGATATTGTTTGCTCTACTTTACTGAGCCACAATCTGCTTCTAGTGTTTTATGAGCGTATCTACCATCTAAAGCATGAGAGCAAAGCAGCAAACAGAGGAATACTAACATTAGCACCTTTACGAAAGGTCTCAAGACTATGACTGCCTTCATGATGAGAGTGAAAGAGAGAGAGAGCTTCATTCAAGTCACATTTTTATCTGTCAAGCAAGCTCCTACTAGTGTGTAGTTGTTTTAGCATGACTATCTACCATCTGACTGAGGGATATCTCTAGTTTTGAAGCTCTGAAGTCACAGTTTGATGGATGAACCCGTGTTGTTTTACTCTCTCAACATCACTCTCGAACCCTTTCTTATTCTTCGTTCTTCTTCTTTTGCCATTGTCTCAATAAAAAAAAAAAACATATTTCCACATATAACTGTAGACAGACAAACAAATAAATGGTATAAAGAATAATACATAAAATCAAACAATAGTGAATAAAACAATGGCCCCCATAACAAAGTGCTGAGGCCTCTTCGGCAACGTTTGGAGTGACACAATCAAACAATTTACAGCACTTGAAGACATACAAATGAACATACAAAATAATGAAAAGCTAATGAAATATGTAGAAAAATACAACCGTAATGTAAAACACATTAACCAGAGAATAGATGCAGTACGTATAGCAATAAAAGTAATAACCTATTCATTGAAAATGCTGTGATTTTTCCAATAACAGTACGTAATTTCAGGAATCCTGATTGTGATCAGTAGGAGAGGAATTTGTCCACATCTTCTCCCTCCTCTTGTCTCTCTCTGTCCTGTTTTAGACCTCCTTTGTGCTGGTCTTCATCTTCTCCACAGTCTCCTGATGGAGGGGAAAAATTACAAGTCAGTCCATTTGTAGGTTCTGCCACAGGCTAACAAACTGACAGTGACGGCTTTTATTTAACCCTGAAAATCAAAAACAGTTACTAAAATGACATGTAACCCCTTATGAGGAAGGTCACACCTGCAGTTTACAGCCCTTTAAAAAGTATATTAGTCAGATGACAAACTATCTCCTCCCTCCAGCTCAACATGCCTTGACCTGAAGTAGCTAGTTTTTAGATTATTAAGTCAATGATGTCCACACAACAAAACACCACTTACTAATGTATGTCACATTCAACTTCACTTTTCTTGTTTTAAGAGTTAGTGTATGAAGTAGTGTAAGACTATAAAATGCTCCTTAAATCAGCAAGCTCCTGCTTTTGCTGATGGATTCAGTGTGTGTGCCTGTAGTGTATTATGTGAAGTGATAAACACTAAGTAAAAACACATTTGCTGAGCGCTTCCTATTTAAGGAGCTCTCTTGGCATTATATCTAAAATGGATGTTGAACTTGGTAAGACACTTGGCCTACAAGTTACTGTAGTTGAGTTCAACAGAGTTGATATTAGCATGTTGCTCCCAGAGATATATTGGGTAAAATGGTTGATTTTTAATTAGATTAAATTACACTACCATTCAAAAGTTTGGAGTCGTTAAGTTCCATTACAAAGTGGAACTCTATGCTGCATCAAGAAAGATACACGTTATGGGGGACACCCTCGTGAGCCAAATTCTGAAGCACATGTGGTATCCAGCAATTTTAATCTTTGGCTACTACAGTCAGGTGATGCCCAGAAAGGACGTCATCGACTTTCTTTGTCTTCAGGAAAGCCGTTTGTCTGTCTGCTAGTTCTGCAGCTCTCATGCCAGATCCAGAAGCACGGTCTGCATTTTCTTTCGATCTGGCAGAGAGCATGCTATTGGGCTGATCTAGTTCTGAAGAATTAGACGTGGCAGGAGTTGATGCAGAAGAGTTGAGTGAGCCTGCTTCCTCCCTCACCCCTACATACAGTATGAGGAGCTTTTTGACGTAATGCCCCAGACCAAGCTGAGTTTAGATTGGTCTGTGGACACAGAGGAAATCGCTCCCTGCAGGTTAAGATGAGTGCTTCCTCATGTGTCATGAGCGTCCCGACCCATTGAGCCTTCCATTTATTCCCGATCTTCATGATGAGTTCACGAGATTGTGGGATAAACCATAAATCTCAACGCGTGTTCACACTCCTGTGGCAAACAGTTACGCTAATATCAAAGGGCTTGCTGAAGACAACTATGCAGGGATGCCCCTGGTAGAAGATGCGCTTGTGAGAAGATGTGTCTTGTACCTGATGACATCTAGGCTGCTGCTCACACTGTGGGCCACTCCATCACTGCCTTAGTAGCAACGGAAAAGTATTTATAGCTTCGGGACTCAAGAAAAAAGACAAAGCTTTTCTTCTTGATGCCCCGGTGTCACCTTCGAGACACCCACTGTTGAGACAGTGGTCCAAAAGTTCAAGGAGGCGAAGATTAAGTCCTCAGTATTCGAATGGTACCTCGCTGTGGTCGAGATCCTACATCCCCTCTCCAGACGGAAAGTGTTGTCGCCTGCGCCCCACCTCCAAGGAGTTGGGGCTTAAAGCACTGACCTCGCAAAAAGGAGACCCGATTTGGGTAGAGGGCTTCACTAAGGGTTTGACGGCAATGTTTTTTGGTCCTCAGAGGAGGATTGGCAGTCACATCCCATGATGATCAGCCATGGAAGGCTAGGAGAAGCAGGGTTTTTAACCCTAATGCCCGCTCGTTGGGTCTCCCTAAGAAACTTTGCCGTGTTTCTTGGTAGAGCAGGCAATTGAGAGGACACAGTTCTCTCTTGAGGACTGTCCCCCTTAGTAGAATGGGATGCTTTACTCTTTGTGCTCCTTTGACTAGGTTGTCCCTCTGAGATGAATGGCTGTAATAGCCCTCTAGTCTGCCCCGCCTTACTTCACAATGAGTTTCACTCTACCTAATCAGCTACTTTTGCGTCATAATGGACCAGAAAGTATGAGTGGTAGGGGTTTGTGACTGTGTGTTTCAGACACCTGCTCACGTGGGTGTTCTACATAGCCTCATCTTGAGGCAATTTTTTTTTTAAAGACGTCTCTTAAGCTCACCAAGGCTGCATTTACTTGGTCCAAAATAAAGTAAAAACAGTAATATGGTGAAATATTTCAATTTAAAATAGCTGTTTTCTATTTGAATATATTTTAAAATGTTTATTCCTGTGATGGCAAAGCTGAATTTCTTATTATTATCAATGTTGAAAACAGTTTTATTTTTTATATTTTAAATATTTTTTTTTGTCGAAACCGTGATAACAGGAAACCAGGATTATTTGATTAATAGAAAGTTCAAAAGAACAGCTATTATGGCATTTTCTTTATTAGATGGGACAGTCAAGGACATTTATTAATTTGTAATAAATAAATGACATTAATTTGTTGTGAATGAATTCAGTCAGCTGACCTGATGCTTGTTGAGTTCAGCCACACGGCGGGTCCACTCCTCTTCAGTCATCTCTTCATCCCCATTAGTGTCGATAACTGGGCTTTTCTCTATGGAGCCATTCAGTCTCATTATCATTTCATTATAAAATGAAAATTCATTATAAAATCAGTACTTCTTATTTAAGGAAAAGTGGGGCAAGATGTGTCAGTCCCTTAACCTAAGAAACCTTCTTGTAATGTAATGTGATCAAATACAGTTTTCAGAACTTCAGAACTGTCACTTCACCACTTTTTAGGCAAGTCATATGGCTCTATATTGTCAATGCATTCTGAAATATAACATCCTGAAATATAATTTAATATTACTATCTCAGTCTCCTTTCACCTTGAAGGATTATTTCACTTTCAAATGAAAATGACCCCAAGCTTTACTCACCCTCAAGCCATCCTAGGTGTATATGACTTTCTTCTTTCTGATGAACACAATCCGAGATATATTAAAGGTCCCGTTTTTCGTGGTTTTTTGAAGCTTTGATTGTGTTTATGGTGTGCAATATAACATGTGTTCATGTTTTGTGTGTAAAAAACCCCCAGTATTTTTCACATAATTTACTTATCTGTATACCGCTGTTTCCACTGTCATAAAAACGGGCTGATGACTTCCTTGTTCTATGAAGTCCCTCCTTCAGAAATACGTAACGAGTTCTGATTGTGCCAGCGGTTCCTGTGTTGTGATTCGACAGCAGCTTAGCGTACCTTGCCCGGAAAGGTCACGCCTCTTACCATAACGTGGAGATGCACGCGCTCAGTGTTATTGTAAACATGTCTTTAATTTTACCCTATCAATTTGAGCCGGAATCAGACCCGGTGATTGGACTGCGGAATGAAAATAACAGCGTTTCGACGACATGGCGACAAACACACTGTACAAACGCAACTCTTGTGTATTCCTGTGGGCGGAGGTTAGTCAAAAAACTGTTTTAGTGACGTCATTAAAGAAGGAAGTAGAGGGATGTAGTCCAAACTGGCCGTTCGATGTAGGCGACTTCTGTTAAATAAAATATCTCGCTTGGCATTGAACTTTGAGCTTTAAAATTTTAAAGATTTTATTTATACTCTAACAACAACATTACACACTAACTAAAGTTTGAAACATAGGATCACGAAGAACGGGACCTTTAATATACAGTGCTCAGCGTAAATGAGTACACCCCCTTTGAAAAGTAACATTTTAAACAATATCTCAATGAACACAAAAACTATTTCCAAAATGTTGACAAGACTAAGTTTAATATAACATCTGTTTAACTTATAACATGAAAGTAAGATTAATAATATAACTTAGATTACACATTTTTCAGTTTTACTCAAATTAGGGTGATGCAAAAATGAGTACACCCCACAACAAAAATTACTACATCTAGTACTTTGTATGGCCTCTATGATTTTTAATGACAGCACCAAGTCTTCTAGGCATGGAATGAACAAGTTGCTGACATTTGGCAACATCTATCTTTTCCATTCTTCAAGAATGACCTCTTTTAGAGACTGGATGCTGGATGGAGAGTGATGCTCAACTTGTCTCTTCAGAATTCCCCATAGGTGTTCGATTGGGTTCAGATCAGGAGCCACTGAATCACTTTCACCCTGTTCTTCTTTAGAAATCCAACAGTGGCCTTAGATGTGTGTTTAGGATCATTGTCATGTTGGAAAAGTGCACGACGACCAAGGACACGGAGTGATGGTAGCATCTTCTCTTTTAGTATAGAGCAGTACATCTGTGAATTCATGATTGGCCCTGGCAAACTCTAGGCGGGATTTTTGTGTGCCTGGGCTTTAGGAGAGGCTTCTTTTGTGGACGGCACTCATGCATGTCATTCCTCTTCAGTGTACGCCATATTGTGTCACGGGAAGTAGTCACCCCAGTTTGGCTTTCTACTTCTTTAGATAACTGCAGTGAACTTGCATGCTGATTTTCTTCAACCCTTCTCATCAGAAGACGCTCCTGTCGAGGTGTTAACTTCCGTGGATGACCTGGATGTCTCTGTGAGATGGTTGCAGTTCCATTTTTTTTTTAATTTTTGTACCACTTTTGCTACAGCATTCTGACTGATAAGTAAAGCTTTGCTGATCTTCTTGTAGCCTTCAACTTTCTGATGTAAAGAAATTATTTTCTTTCTCAGGTCTTGTGACATTTCTCTTCCATGTGGTGCCATTGCTGACAGCATGAAATGCGAAGGGGTTTTAAGACCCTTTTATAGTCAACTGTCTGCTGGACACCAGTGTAATGAACAATTAGACACACCTGTGGTTGAATTCTTGTTAAATTAGACATTTGTAGTCTAAAATTTAGCTTTGCCCCAGTGGGGTGTACTCATTTTTGCATCACCCTAATTTGAGTAAAACTGAAAATTTTGTTCTCCAAGTTATATTATTAACCTTACTTTCATGTTATAAGTTAAACAGATGTTATATAACTTAGTCTTGTCAACATGTTGGAAATTGTTTTCATGTTCATTGAGATATTGTTTAAAATGTTACTTTTCAAAGGGGGTGTACTCATTTACGCTGAGCACTGTATATCCTGACGCATCTGAGCTTTATAGAGAAAGTGAACTAATCCTTTTAACTACACAGTGCAATGTGGCAAAGATTACCCCCACTCTCCGCTAATCTATCAAAATATGATATCATGAATCTGGTTATTTAAACTCACCATCACAAGTCATGGCAGTGCAGACCCAGTTTCCACATGCACAGACACAGCGGTTGCACTCCACCTGTGTCTCGGCACCATCCTCATAGGTCTCATCCTCCAGAGCACATTCTGTAATAATACACAAACCATGTTACCACATGAATGGAGAAACAAAATATTTGCTCCAAAAATATGCTATAATTTCCAAAACCAGAAGGCTCCAAAAATTAGACACTGATTACCTTGCTTAACACTTTATTCTTTATAAACTAATTTAAAATCTGTGAAATCTCTCTGAACATAGCCAGCCATTTTGTGTGAAAGGCATGCATTACACAAAAAGTGCCTCCAATCAAATATGCCTGTGTCCCAGATTCCCAAATACAAAACAGGAAATTACTGTAGAATGACTATGGTGCATCCAGGGGAAACTAGAGTAAATGAATATGACTGAATTGTGCAGCTGAACAATCATGGCAAGCTGAAGCCAGGACATCTGCTTTTGATTCTGAAAGATACAACAATGCGGCATTAAATGCTGTCATGTTGTAAGTAAGTTCAATATCAACAGAATTTGCTAAATGTGATATACCCTTCTTCAGATATTTATATTGTTGCTTTTTCAGCCTTTGATGAATCTAGATTTTCATGATCTAAGCAGTATTTTTATGAATATTTATATACTATTATAGTATTTATTTATATTTTGAATGAGCTTTTATTTTTATATTTTCAGTTTTAATTTTCAAATTTTAGCTTTTTTTATTAGTTTTTTCTATTTAGCCTTTTTTCAGTTTTATTAATTTTTGTTCTTCAATTTAAATATATTTATTTCAGCTAGTTGCTAAGACATCTAATTTTTCCATCTAACACTTAGTTTTTAGCTTTTTCAGCTTTTTTCAATCAACAAAAACATTTTTAATTGCTTTAGTTTTAGTTAACAATAAGTTTGAATGTGTAAAAGCTGCTTCATATGATGCTAGAGAAGGCAGTCCCTCCCACTGAACTTTCACCTAGTTCTGCATACGGAGCCGATCAGCCTGAGGAACATTCTGTGGAAGAGCGGAAAACCCCTCTTTGCCTCACACAACTACAATTCTAGGAAAACTGTGAAAATGAACTCTGAATCTCCATGCTGGTGCAGAAAGAAGCAAGATAGAAAGAGACTTACTCTTCTCAGGAGGGTTGAAACCTGGTTTTAGGCAGTTGAGGAACTCATCAAAGCTCAGTTTCCAGTCGGCATTCTCATCTGAGAGCTCAATAAGAGCGTCCACACAAAGGCTCCTGCAAGATATATGTGGGATCATTTGTACATTCCTTTTAGGACAAAACATTTTATTCAGATGTGATCAAGAGGGCATTTCTGGAATTAAAAATACAGCTCTTATTTGTGTGTTTAATGCACTAACTGGCAGCTAACCAGTAGGACAGTGAAATGTTTTATTATCAGTGTTTGCAGAGTTTCCACTCTAGGTCATTCTGACCGACAGCTGGACACACATAAACTCCCATAACCTTTACTGTCAGAGAAACAGGAAGAAGTTCTGTGTGAAAGAGATGATTATGGTGATTATAACTGTAGTGTAGGCTAGTGGTTAGGGATTTTTCACTCAAAAATTCTGTCCTCATTTAGACAAAAGGATACAATATCCTGGCTGCTGCTCTTTTGCATTCCACTGAACAGATGTCTAAATGTTGTTTTTCGACCAGCTTCCACAGAAGAAAAAAAGTTAAAGATCAGGAAATTTTTTACTAGAATAAATCCAAATTCAGACTTTTACATTTTCAGCTGACCACTGAAATGTGTGTAATCAATGTGTGTAATATGTGAAAAGTGGGGTGTAATCCCCACTTTCCCCTCCCTCCATGTTGATAATACTAATTGTCAATGACAGACTTTTAAACTATTTGGTACCCCCATTCTTGCAAATTTGGTTATATCCTTGAATACCAACATATGTCACACTAGACACTAACATTCAGTGTCACATGATTCTTCAGAAATCATTCTAACATGCTGATTTGGGCTCAACAAACATTTATTATTATCACTGTTAAATTTTTTTTATTTTTTTTTGTGGAAACCATGATACTTTTTTCAGGATTCTTTGATAAATAAAAAGCTCAAAAGAACAGCATTTATTTGAAATTCTGTAACATTTTTTTTTTACTGTCAGTTTTGAACAATTTAATGTTCACTACCTTGCTTGTATAAAAGTATTAATTTCCTTCAAGGGAAAAAAACTGACACCAAAATTTTGATGGGTAATGTACATATTAATATATATTCTGTGAGTGTGACTATGTGTGTTTTAACCTGAGCAGACGGTTGTTCTCCTCTTCAACGTAAGAGTTCATCTGAACAGCGGTCTCATTGTGCTGAATGAACTTGAGCAGCTCTGCAGAATCCAGCTGAGAGTCTCCGTTATCATAATTCTACAAGAAGCATAAGAGCATATTGAAAATCAGTAGGGCATTTCACACTACAAATAGTTAACCAGGGTCATTCTAAACCCTGGGTTGTCTTGCTTCATGTTCACTCACCCAGGGTTAACAATTAATTCTGGTATTCATAAATTGACATTTCACACAGTACATTCCTAAACCCTGGGTTCACGTTATTATTTGCAGTGTCAGTGTCACTGATTGGATGAACACAGTATGAGACTCTATTGCTTCGTATTGCCGACTGAACTATCAAGCTTATACTGAATGGACTTTTTTTGGACTATAAAAGGTAAGAATGAAGCGTTTTCCTCTTCACTCCAATTGCCACATTTGCTGTCACCATTTGACATTGTCACCTCAAATGCTGAAACAACTGTTTGTATACAACACACAGTGTTTCCGCTACTGTCCAAAGCATGATGATATGATATCGGCTATCGGTTGCGAAGCATCTAGTTGTAACTTTCTAATACCTCATTGTTTCACAGTGCACAAGTTTGGCCCCATAATGTGGGGTTAATACTCTAAAACCAATGCTAACCCTGTTCTGAAACAGGGTTAAAAGCAGTGCAGTTTATGTCAGACTGTATGACAATCAAGACGCATTAAAAATGGACGCGTGCATGAAAACTTGTCTGGAGTTTTACATCATCAACCCACACACATTCGGTGACTTTGAGCTGCATTACACACGGGACTGAAATGGTGGCTAACAAAGGCATCTCTAGCGTTAATTTTTATCATGGCTTGTCTTGAAAAACAAAGACAATTTGACGTTTGTTGTAGGAGAAGTCAAACTTCAGGACTGTGCGCCTAATCTTCTGACACTGCCAGAATTTCGCCGGAGGAAAAATTTGATTGCAACGGTCATTAATCAGCTGTCGGTGAACATGTCAAACTAGCGATCAAAGACTACAGATTAGCCTAGGATTACAGGAATCTTTTAGGATTCTCAAAATTTGTCTCAGACAACCAAATCGTGGCCAAAATCATACAGTGTGCCCCTAGTGTTAAAGGTGCCGTAGACTGTCTTTTCAAAAGACAGAATATAAGTCTAAGGTGTCCCCTGAATGTGTCTGTGAAGTTTCAGCTCAAAATACCCCATAGATTTTTTTTAATTAATTTTTTTAACTGCCTATTTTGGGGCATCATTAACTATGCGCAGATTCAGGCTGCGCGGCCCCTTTAAATCTCTCGCTCCCTGCCCTCCCAAGCTCTCGACTATAAGTGCAGTTATACAGTGCATAAACAAAGTTCACACAGCTAATATAACCCTCAAATGGATCTTTACAAGATGTTCGTCATGCATGCTGCATGCATGGATCCGATCATGTGAGTATAGTATTTATTTGGATGTTTACATTTGATTCTGAAAGAGTTTGATAGTGCTCTGTGGCTAAAGCTAACATTACACACTGTTGGAGAGATTTATAAAGAATGAAGTTGTGTTTATGAATTATACAGACTGCAAGTGTTTAAAAATGAAAATAGCGACGGCTCTTGTCTCCGCAAATACAGTAATAAACGATGGTAACTTTAACCACATTTAACAGTACATTAGAAACATGCTAACGAAACATTTAGAAAGACAATTTACAAATATCACTAATAATATCATGATATCATTGATCATGTCAGTTATTATGACTCCATCTGCCATTTTTCGCTATTGTTCTTGCTTGCTTACCTAGTCTGATGATTCAGCTGTGCACAGATCCAGACGTTAATACTGGCTTGTGTAATGCCTTGAACATGGGCTGGCATATGCAAATATTGGGGGCGTACATATTAACCCTCTGGAGTCTGAGGCTGATTTGGGGCCTGGAGAAGTTTTGACATGCCCTGACATTTGTGCTTTTTTCAGTTGTTCATAAACATATTAATGACACAAGTGTCATTACACTGTATTCAGCACAAACTAGGCTACCATAATATGTGAGGAACATGTGTGTACATGTTTGTGTTTTTGAAGGAATAACGTTTATGCGTGGTTACTGAAAAAACAAAAAACTTAAGTCACTGATATAAGGCCAATAAAAGTATATTAAATCTGTGTTCACAAGACTTTTGGGTATTGAAGGTTGTAGACTAGAGTTTTTGCTTCAAAATTATGTAAAAATTATGCTGACTACTCTTTCATTTATAACAATATACTGATTTAGTTTTTGTAAGACACTTTTTGCCAAGAAACACGGTATGCGAGGAGGCGTGAATCTCCATGAATAATGGCTCATTCTCACCTGTGAAGACAAAAGAATTGAATAGTAATGACCTGAAAAGACTTGCATATTAATGAGGCATTTCAGTCAGGTAGGCTGTGAAAAAAAACTTCTGTGATGTCTCAAGCTCATCATGGTATATGAAACATACAGAAAAATTTTATTACAATATAAAATAATGGTTTTATATTATACTTTAAAATATAATGTATTTCTGTGATGCAAAGAGTCTGAATATAGGCTTTTAGTTTAAAAGCATGCACATTTGGAGAAATATAGGATTCTCATATGTTTATGTCAATTTTCTATACAGAGGAGTTATTTTTTATTTAATATTCATTGTTATCTCTATGAGCGCTGGTGTTTGCAATTCATACTGCAGCCGGAGGGCGCTCTGTGCATTTTAGTCCACAAATTCACCTAAGAAGAAGATGATATTCCATGAATGGTGTTTACCAATTCATACTACAGCCGGAGGGCGCTAAAGAAACAAAAACTCACTTAAAACTTATCAATAGAAGAAAACAAACAGGAATTTACTGAATGTCTTCCAGAGATCGCTAACCATGGCTTTTTCGTCCAGATAAACAATTTTCAAGGCAATAAATACACGATTGAGATGATGAATGCATGTGTTGTCTCTGAATTTGCCTGTGAATAGCGCTGGCTCCGTGGGTGTGGCCGCATTAGTGGGTAATGAGCTGAATCACGGACTTCTGACATGGCTCTCTTTTCATACAGATTACATAAACACAGAATGATTGTTTCCGATTTGACTTGCACGATTTAAAACCTGACATTTCAACGTTTTGTTAGACATAAGTATGAATTTTTTGTGATTAGTATTCACTAAGTTACACTTCATTTTCTGAAAATGCGAAACCTGCAAAACACGCCGGCGCGTTTTTAGACCTCAGAGTGTTAATGATCCCGACTGTTACGTAACAGTCGGTGTTAGGTTGAGATTCGCCTGTTTTCCGGAGGTCTTTTAAAAAAATGAGATTTATATAAGAAGGAGGAAGCAATGGAGTTTGAAACTCAACTTACGTCTTTTCCATGTACTGAACTCTTGTTATTCAACTATGCCGAGGTAAATTCAATTTTTGATTCTAGGGCACCTTTAAGATCAGACAAACAGTTACGATATATATATATATAATTCAACTTAATTTAATTAACTTTTACATTTTAATTCACAAACTAAAATAATTACAATTCATTTTTACTACAATTAATTAAATGTTGAATACTGTTTGACAATAAGTTTTTATTGTTGGATAAAGTAGAGAAGGTCATGACAGCTAGAAGGCCAATATAACAATTTTAAGTGGAGGAAACAGACATTATATGTGTTTACATCTTGCCATTTTTCATACCAATATATATAATATTCTTACGGAGCCCCAGACAAGACGTGCAGGAAAAAAAAGTAGGCTAAATTGTGCGCACGATTTACTATTTCGTTCCCTTTCGAAAGGGAACTCAACACTGCGTTTGACATGCTTTGAGGAAGCGTTCCCCAAAGCGTGTCAAACGCAGTGTCTCGTTCCCTATTCTTAGGGACCCATGGTTACATACGTAACCTGAGACATTCCCTCGAACAAAATAGTAAATTGTGCGCACGATTTAGTAAATCAAGGGAACCAATTAGTAAGTGAAGTGCATGATTTAGTAAGTCGTGCGCACAATTACAATTTTTTTTCTTGCATGTCATGTGCGGGGCTCCGTATATTCTTAATAGTCCTCACAACGTGGAATTTGTTCTTCTGCAGGGGTGTCCAATCCTCCAATCCCTAATTAAACACACCTGAACCTGCTAATCAAGGTCTTCTGGATTACTAGAAACTAGGTGTATTGCAGCAGGTTGGAGCTAAACTCTGCAGGACGTTGGACTTCCAGGAGTGGGATTGGACATGATTTCTAATGCTTTAAAAATTTAACAATAAGCACACTATTTGTGGAAAGGTACAATTGTTTATTTATAGATAAAACTTGTTTACTGAATTTTTGCCTGCTTCCCCACACATCCGTCTCAGCCAGTTATCGACTGTATGTTATTTGAAGAGAGGACCAGGAAATTAACTCTTCCTGAAATGGGATTGTGAGAGGCGGCAGGCCAGACTCTGACCGCTGAGGTTATCTGGTCTCTGTGCAGTTGCTGCAGTGAAGTTTGCTCTGAGCAGATAGTCTGATGACTGATATGTCTGATAGGTCAGCTATCTACTGAGTCGTCTGCAAATTTGTATCTAGATGAGAGAAGAAGGCAGACTGTGCGCTACTATATATAGACCCTTTTCACATTTCATCATTTGGGTAAACATATAGTGGTGAAATTTGTTTTCTCTCTCAGTCATTGATGAAAATGAAAATTCAAAATGCATTGCAAGATTTACAATTTTTGCAAGATTTACAGTCTGTGAAAAGGGTCTATGGAGATAAAACTACACCAACTTAAACAGCCTTAGGAAATTCTTCAGTTTATTCAGACATACACCAACATAAGCTACTTTGAAACTTTTACACATCATGCTCTCGGTTTAATCTTATCTCAGCAGTTTGTCAGAAGACTGTACTCTGCCTGGTACAAGTGATTTTGTCATGTTGACCAATAAACAAGAGGTAAAGGACATGTTCATGATTGAGTCAAACTTCCAGGCTTTGTTCTCCACCATTAGAAAGGATAATTGACATATTTCATCATTTATTCACCCTAATGTCATTCCAAACCTGATAATGACACCGTTTCTTCTGTGGAACACAATAGAATATATTTTGTAGAATGTTTCAGCTCTTTTAGTGAAGGTCAATATGGGTCCAAATCAACTTTTGACCCCATTGACTTCTATTGTATGGAGACAAAAAAATATTTTCTTTTGTGTTCCACAGAAGAAAGAAAGTCATAGAGGATTGGAATGAGAGAGTAAAAATGGACAGAAATTCATTTTTGGGTGGACTCCTATCTTTAGAGAATTATTTTTAACTGATCTGAGCAGCAAATGGATTATTGGTCTGGTGATAGCGGTCAGTCAGATATATGGATTGTGCTGACAGCTGTAGAGGCTTGTTCGTCAGCCGTCTGTGCAGCTCTGCGAGTGCAAAGGTAAGCTAATATTGAAACAGGCAGATCCATAAAAAGATCCATCAAAATGCTGCTATGCAAACAGAAGTCATTTTAGGTGTATTTTACACGCCTTAGGAGGCTGTCATAAAAATGATGTGGTGCGTCCTGAAGGCGCTTTGAAGAGCAGCAGGAGGGCGCAGACATTCCCTGCTGGAGGATAATATACAAAAAGCCCTGATGCTGAAGGAACTAGATCAGAATAAATGTCATTCCTTTCATGAATACACTTTAAACTGATATAAATGCAAAAGAGACGTCAAACATTTGTTTGTAAATTTGCAGACATTTGGAAACAAAAACCGTCACTTAACCTATTCTGTTTATGTTATGATGTTAATAATTCTGCATATTGTTGCGCCTATACAATTCCTATAGAAAAAGTTATTTTGAAGGATTAGTTCACTTTAAAATGAAAATTACCCCAAGCTTTACTCACCCTCAAGCCATCATAGGTGTATATGACTTTTTTCTTTCTGATGAACACAATCGGAAAAATATTAATAAATATCCTGACACATCCGAGCTTTATAATGGCAGTGAATTGGACCAATGAGTATGAAGCTGAAGAAAGTGCCTCCATCCAAAGCAAAACGTACTCTGTCGCATCAGTTAAGCTTTTTTCGCTGAATACAGAAGGCATAGGATGTAGCGTAAGTGTTTTTGAACTGCGAGGCGTTACACTTTTTTTGTAAGTTGAATATGGAAGGCAGTCTGGCAGAAGCTAGATATTTTACTTTGTAACTTGTTAAATATGGATTTTTAAAAAAACATTTTTTACACAACACATCGCGTCACTTCAGAAGGCCTTCATTAACCTCCTGGAGCCATGTGGAGTATGTTTGTGCTTTAAATGGATGCACTTTCTTGAGCTTCATACTCATTGGTTTAACTCAATGCCATAATAAATCTTGGATGCGTTAGGATATTTTTAAATATTTCTCAGATTGTGTTCATCTGACAGAAGAAAGTCATATATACACCTAGGATGGCTTGAATGTGAGTAAATCTTGGTGTAATTTTCATTTTAAAGTGAACTAATCCATTAAGGACATTTTTGAAATGGTAAGACAAGACACTCTATGTGAATAAAGGGTACAAAAATAGGGTAAAAAAACTAATAGGTACAGTCATACAATTGATTGATTGCATTAAGAATTTCAAACTTTTTTTGTATTACAGGTTTTCTGAAATATTATCAAGCAAGTGAAATATTATATAGCAAGTGAGCCATTATCTAATTAAATATGCACTCATTTGCATAAATGTTTGAGCTAGGTTCAAAAAGTCAAATGTTTTTACAGAAGGGATTTTTGATCTCTTTTTACCACTGCATAAATCAGAAAATATTGTCAACATCCAGGAAAAAAAAGTCACCATGTTATTTGGAATAAAATGTTATATAAAATCAGGCAGATGATATATGAACATTAGATATTAAAACTGTAAAGTTTGGTGTAAGTGCTACTGAAGAGGCGATTAATGATTTAGAGATTTCTTACTCATTTTGAGAAAACAGGCTTTTAAGATTTGTATTACAACTGAAATCTACAGATGCAAATAGATAAATTGCATTAAAATAAACACTGTGTGTAAAAAAGTGTATTTTGGATGTTTTCTTATAGTATGAAAACATAGCCTAAAATCTCTGACCAGTGCATGAAAAAACAATGTTTTTGCCTGTAGTGTCTTGTCATAAAGTACAAAACTATATACATTCTTGCTGGATTATTATTTTAAATGACTGCACACACCTTGAAGTACTTGAGGAGGATATCAGTGAAGTTGGAGCCCTTAGTGAACCAGCCATCTGGAACAACCTCTGTCTGCAGCCATTTGATCACACGTCTGCGCAGCTCGTTACGATCAGCAACGTAACACACAACTTCAGAGATCACACACACAGACCATCAGAGAAAGTTAGAAAGAAGAACAGAGAAATTATCCAACACATACACTATATTGCCAAAAGTTTTGGGACGCCTGCCTTTACGTGCACATGAACTTTAATGACATCCCGTTCTTAATCCGTAGGGTTTAATATGGAGTTGGCCCACCTTTTGCAGCTATAACAGCTTCAACTCTTCTGGGAAGGCATTCCACAAGGTTTAGGCATGTGTTCATGGGAATTTTTGACCATTCTTCTAGAAGCACATTTGTGAGGTCAGGCGAGAAGGCCTGGCTCACAGTCTCTGCTCTAATTCATCCCAAAGGTGTTCTGTCGGGTTGAGGTCAGGACTCTGTGCAGGCCAGTCAGGTTCCTCCACACCAAACTCGCTCATCCATGTCTTTATGGACCTTGCTTTGTGCACTGGTGCGCAGTCATGTTGGAACATGAAGGGACCATCCTCAAACTGTTCCCACAAAGTTGGGAGCATGAAATTGTCCAAAATGTCTTGGTATGCTGAAGCATTAAGAGTTCCTTTCACTGGAACTAAGGGGCCAAGCCCAACCCCTGAAAAACAACCCCGCACCATAATCCCCCCTCCACCAAACTTTACACTTGGCACAATGCAGTCAGGCAAGTACCGTTCTCCTGGCAACCTCCAAACCCAGACTCGTCCATCGGATTGCCAGACAGAGAAGCGTGATTCATCACTCCAGAGAACACTCTAGAGTCCAGTGATGGCGTGCTTTACACCACTGCATTCAACTCTTTGCATAGCACTTGGTGATGAAAGGCTTGGATACAGCTGCTCGGCCATGGAAACCCATTCCATGAAGCTCTTGAGCTAATCTGAAGGCCACACGAAGTTTGGAGGTCTAGCTATTGACTCTGCAGAAAGTTGGCAACTTCTGTGCACCGAGCGCCTCAGCATGCGCTGACCCCGCTCTGTGATTTTACGTGGCCTACCACTTCGTGGCTGAGTTGCTGTTGTTCCCAATTACTTTGTTATGATACCACTAACAGTTGACCGTGGAATATTTAGTAGTGAGGAAATTTCACAAATGGACTTAATGCACAGGTGGCAACCTATCACGGTACCACACTTGAATTCACTGAGCTCCTGAGAGTGACCCATTCTTTCACAAATGTTTGTAGAAACAGTCTGCATGCCTAGGTGCTTGATTTTATACACCTGTGGCCATGGAAGTGATTGATGGAACACCTGAATTCTATGATTTGGAGGGGAGTCCCAATACTTTTGGCAATATAGTGTATCTCATTTGCGAATTGGTGTTTCAGGTTTAATGAATGCAGATTCATCCTCCTGGGATCCAGCAAATCAGTTTTGTCCTCGGCAGAGAACATTTTATTAATGAAATCCACTGGTGCATCTTAAAGAGGACATCATGGGCTTCTTAGAAATGTTTGGTAGTTTGGCCGACGACTTCCTCTCCTTGGTTTTTAAAAATGTGTGATTACCATGTCTGATTTGATAAACCTCTGATATTTGAAATAAACCAATTTTATGGAATGAGAAACCACATACTGTGAGAAAAAAAATATCTAAAAAAACAGAAAAGGTACTAGTGATTTTCTGCCAGGACATAATCTGCTAATTAACTACATTAGTTAAGAATATACTTCTAAAGCACTTATTAATCTAAGGGGGTGTTTAAATTACACCATTTTCAACTAAAATCTGAAAACTTTTTATGTGTTTTGGCTGTTCATTTACACGACAACCGCGTTTTGGGGGCCTGAAAATGCAAACTTTTGAAAACGGGTTTCAAAGTTTTTGAAAACGATACAGTTATTGTTTCCGTCTAAACTAGAAAAATGTGAATTTGTGAAAACGGTGACATTATGTGCATGCGTATTATGTGTTAAGTCTACAGGTGTGTAGTGTTTCTTTACAAAGTGACATCGCCAATTACTGGCCCGGCATGCATAATGCACAGTGTTGTTGTCTGTGCGTGAAACTTTTCAAAAACGCAAAGGAAAAACGTTTTAGTACATCGTTGTAGTGTAAACGCACCCTTAGTTCATGTTCATTTGATGTACTAAATGTACTAATTATTAAAATCAAAAGTTGTATCTGTTAATATTATAATCTGTTACCTGTTAAAATAATATTTAGCTAATATGAACTAACAATGAACAGCAGTATTTGTATTATGATAAAGATTAATACTGTAACAAATGTATTGCACATTGTTAGTTAATGCATTAATGAGACCTTATTGTAAAAAATATTACCAAAATATTATATAAGTCAATTATTCTCTACTATGTGTTTGATAACTGATTTGTGGATAATAAATTAAACATTTAAATGGAAATTAAATTTTCTGAGGTAAAATGCGAAAGAACATGTTTATTCTAAACATGTAAATTCTAAACGTTTATTCTATCTTTATTTTCTTAATAACTAATGTCCTCGATAGAGCGCAAACAATAAACTGATGGTCCAAATACTTTAAAGCCATAAACAAAATGGCAAAAACTGGGTCCCAAGAGATTAAATGCATTCTCTACATCTAAAGTGTTACTATGTTATGCGCACGTAATTCCACCGTGTCAGAGAGGTTAAGTCTGCTCTCAGTATCTCTGAGCTCATATTATGTTGGTAATTAATGGTAATCTGTGCAGCACGGAGATAACTGGAGTCATCTTTGGCTCTGAGCCCGCGGTCATATTACAACTCACCTGGGCTGGCTGCAGCCTTCTCCTTCTTCTTTTCTGGAAGAGACAGAGATAAACGTGAGTGGATTGATGTCTCACAGGTGAACAATCTGCATGCAATTATGACTGAATCTTCCCTTGGTTATCAGCTGAGCAGCTCCTTGCATCAAATATAGATAAGAGGATACAACGTCACCTCATCACATGTTGTAACGTAACAATATAAATGGTCAGAATATACCGGAATATATCAGATATCAGATATCGGACTGAGACCTGCATTCGACCGTATGTTCAATGTTCAATGATCCAACACTCTTTGCTGAGATGGTAATAAGTCTAAGAGGTCAATGTTACAGAAGCTGGTCCATTGATGAGTACAGCAGTAAGAACAAGAGCAAACGTCCTGTTCCAGTCAGATAAACTGCTCCCAAAGGATCTTAGTGAATCAATACATTACCTTCCCCTCTCTTTTTTTTATCCTGTTATCCAGCAGAAATGTGTGATGAAGCTTATCCGCTATTCTTACTATCAAAATCTTACAGTCTAAACCTAAATCTAATGCCTGAACTGTAAAACAGGGAAAAACTGCTTTTGTCTATATTAAAACATTAAACTAATGCCAGTAGCTGCAGATGGATCCCAGAATTCTCATGATGCCTTTCCTGGGTAAACATGGTCCTGACATCCCCAACAATTCCTAATGAGATTTTTTGGTGACACTTTAGTTTATGGTCCAATTCTCACAATTAACTATTAACTATAACTTTTGCCTCAATAAATTAATTACTGCTTATTAATAGTTAGTAAGGTAATTGTTAAATTATTGGGTAGGATTATGGGATGTAGAATATGGCCATGCAGAATATGGCATTAATATCTGCTTTATAAATACTAATAAACAGCTGATGTCCCAGTAATATAAATGCTAATAAGCAACTAGATAATAGTGAGAATTGGAAACTAAAGTATTGCCGTTTTTTCCTAATAAACTGACCAGATAAATAGACTGTTCAAAATGCTAACTGTAGCCTATATTTCGCAACCTGGTCTCATGACGAAAACATCCCGAGTCGCGAAATACGTACCAATGAGTACATATCACTGCGGTTTCACTGCGAAATGTCCACTGAGCGGCGCAAAAGTGTGTTCCTTTTTTTTTTTTTTTTTTTTTTTTCCAGAGCAGATAACTGAATGCGGTACGTTTTTATGATGTTGCTTTTTAGACGAATCGCCGCGGTTCTCGATTTGACATTTGCGCTCCGTTTCGTTTTAAAATAACGTCCCACAGACGCTACGCCTAAACCTACCTGATGTAGGTTACTAATCGTGTACTGTCCACGATCGTGTACTGTTTTCAGCTCATTTAGATCTCTCTTTTTTTTTTTTTTTTTGGCCCCAGTCAGTCGCCTTTCGCGGGATTCGCAGGCTACCCAGGCAAGGGGGGGTGAAGGAATCGACTCCTTGTCGTAAGTCCAACTCCGTATCTGAGCAACCGAGCAAGTTGCGGCCAAAAAAAGCGAAACGCGTAGAGCCGGAAAGTCCAAAGTACGTTTGTTTACAAATCAGGCACTCCGGTAAGAAGCGTTTTGAAGTCGCGACATGATATTGCGCGAGGAGACATCAAAACGAGGCTTTACAAATCCATAATCTGACCCCGGCCAGCGTCGAAACCGTGTTTTACCGGCCTCTAGCGTTCGTTTCTGTCGGAAACTGCGGCCAGACATACACGCCGGTACGTAATTTTGTGTCTCGCCAAAACGTGCCCACGGGTACGTCTCTCCCAATTTATTACAAGCACATTTTTATGAAATGAAATGAATACTCTGTTTATTAAGCAAGGATGCAAAGATATTTATAATGTTACAAAAGATTTCTGTTTCAAATAAATGCTGTTCTTTTGAACTGGGAAAAAAATGGTTTCCACAAAAATATAAAGCCGCACAACTGTTTTCAACATTGATAATAATTATAAGATATGTTTATTGAGCAGCAAATCAGCATATTAGAATGATTTCTGAATGATCATGTGACACTGAAGACTGGAGTAATGATGCTGAAAATTCAGCTTTGACCCCATAAAAATATTAAAATATATTCAAAAAGAAATCAGTTATTTCAAATTGTAATAATATTTCAAAATATTACTGTTTTACTGTATTTTTAATCAAATAAACGCAGTCTTGGTGAGCATAAGATACTTCTTAAAAAATCTTATTGAGCTCAAACTTTTAATCAGTATATATGTGAACATTACAATAAAATAAAAAAAAGAAAATAATTATTGCTGGTCTTCAATTATAATTGATATTTACTTTAATGCATTTACATTGTGGATATTGTCCACACCCTCACTTTGAAACCAAGAGTGTTTCCAGACCTTTAGAGGGCTCTGTATATAATATATATGCATAATTACAGATTAATTGTGAATTCCATAGTGCTATGATAGTGCTTAAGTTCCCAGCATGCACAGCTAGCAGCAGCATTTTTGTACTATTTGCTGACTATTTCACAGATGTTGTTTTTGTCACTTTTATTTACATGTTTTGTAATGTTCAAAGTAACATGTTTTTAACTAAAATTATGTTTGTTCACTGAGTTTTGTATGCTAAGTGCTGATAATACTGCTATTTTTACTTATGTAAATAGCATCTATCGCTATTTGCACTTAGCCGCTGCCAAAATTATATTATATTATATTTACGACATACTATATATAGTGTTAATAAGTTATGACCAATCACTAAATTTAGCTTTGAATTTACTGTTAAATCCTTGCAAAATCACAGAGAAAGTCATCAGCCTCTGTTCCAGCATGTTAGTCTCCACACACCTTTGCAGTGTCCGTCATGGGCCACTTGGATCTTGAGTCCAGTCAGACAGGCGTCACGGTGCAGTTCGCAGTGGTTGCGGTACGTTTTTCCATTACTGCCACACACTGAACGCTTATGAGGTTTGCATTGCTGCAGGAGAACACAACATACTGTTTAAAAACACAACAATTTAAACTATCACAACTGCCTACCCTCGCAAGCAAGAAAAATTTAAGAAATAAGCGAAGGATGGTGTCTAAATGTGGCGTGGCACTGTGGCTGTAATCTAATTTTCCTCTCACAGCTCTGGTTTGAAGTTGTGTTGTGTGTTGAGGCTGTGATGTCTTGTTTGTATATGCAATATTTTTGCTGTATAATCTAAGTAGACACACATGGTACATACATTATGCCTGACCCTCATCCCCACACACTGCTGTCATTGTTACACGTATCAAAGTGTTTGACACTTTTTTCAGGACATTGTTCGGAACAATTTTGATAAGTCTAAGAATAATGCTAGTGAAAAACGTTAAAAGTTTAATGAAGAGGTTTCATCCCTTATGTATTGTATTGAATATGCACTTGTAGTGTACTTAAAATCGTTATAGGCTATTTTTCAAAAACTGTACTTGCAGATAATATAAATTAATTAAATAATAATTAATAATTAAATTAATTAGATAAATAAAAGGCCACTTAAGTGTACTTAAAGTACGGAAGAGGATTAGGGCCAAGCAATAATTAAAAAAAAAAAAACATCTCGAGATTAAAGTTGTTAAATTTTGAGAAAAAACTCGTTAAATTTCGAGAAAAAAGTCGAGATAAAATGTTAAATAAATGTGTTAAATAAAGTCATTAAATTACGAGAAAAAAGTCGTTAAATTATGAGAAAAATGTCGTTAAATTTTGAGAAAAAAGTCGAGATAAAATGTTGAGAATAAAGTCATTAAATTAACGAATTTATTCTTATTTAACGAGAAATTTAAATTTAACAAGTTTTTTCTCGTAATTTAACTATTTTTTTCTCGTAATTTAACTAGTTTATTCTCAACATTTTATCTCGACTTTTTTCTCGTAATTTAACAAGTTTTTTCTCGTAATTTAACAACTTTAATCTCGAGATGGTTTTATTTTTTATTATTGCTTGGCCCTAATCCTCTTCCGTACTTAAAGAGAGTATACTTTCATGACTTTGTAATAATGTCAAATTAAGCACATTATAAAGCACATTATATTTTAATATTTTGTCATGTTTTAAAGAAGTACACTTATTTTTGTGTTTGACTAACATACAAAGCAAGGGATATTCAGTGTTCCCAAACCTGGAAAAATAACAAAACTTCAAATCATCAAAATATTTTTTTTTTTTCTTCTAGTTTTGCCCAAATATAAATATTTCATCAGCTAGAATTGCTTTTCTGCAGTTTCTATAAAATGTTTTAAAATCTAGTCATCTAAAGAAATATAAAAGTCAAGGAAATCCATTGGTCAAAACCCTGTGTATAATTCATTTCATGAATTACTTTGAAAAGAAGCCTTACCTCAATGCACAGACAGCTGGGCTCTCCTTTCTCATTCACGGCACACTCTCTTCCAGCGCCACAGAACACATTCGCACACACCTTTGATTTGCTCTGAACCTCCTGCTGACAAACACAGAAATAAACAACATAAATAAAACAGACACACAGGTGCAGAAAACTAATTAGGTACTGCCCTTACAAAAAAAAAGAAGAGTTTATTCAAGTGTGCTTTTAGTATACTTCTTTTTAACTAAAAAAAAGTAAGTAAATAATAAAATGTACAAGAATACTTGCAGAATAAAATTGCAAAACTAGTACTTTACTGAAAGTATACTTAAAAGAGTACTTTCATAAAGTAAAAAAAAAAAGTGCTACAAGTATTGTGCTAGTAAAGTATCAGTATACGGTCACTTGCAGTACAAATGAAAAACGTAGATGTAAACTAGTTGTCAACTAAAAATTATAATTGAATACACTAAAAAGCAGACCAATTTAGTCCCAAGTAGTCCCAGGTGTAAAAAAAAGTGCTCTATTTTTGCGCTCTAATTATGTACTTAATACACTAAAAATGCTTTAGTACTTATTAAGATAATCTTAAGAACATCTAAGTGTACTGCTATTTTGAGACACCATGAATATGACCTAAAATGTGCTCTTAACATACTATCTCTGTATTAAAAAATGCATTTAGTTACCACTTGTAGTACACTTGAACCCATAGTGTACTAGTTTGTGCACATACAGACTCTCACCACCAGAGGGCCCATAAAATCTGCATCTGCTGCAAACGCACTATTTAGTAGGTTATTTTTTAAAATGTCAGAATCTGTAATTATTCAATTGACATTTAATCATCTACAAACATATTTAGCATGCATAGTGTTCCTTTCTCACAAAAGACTGTGTGTAAAGGATGTTTTGTGGTTTGACATCACTGATATCTCATGAAACCAGGGCAACCACTAAAAAACCTCTCGAAACAGAAACTAACACTAGCTGCAAGACCACAAATTCACTTTTAACACAAACATGGACAAACACACACTACTCCTAAACCTACCATCACAGAAAACTGTCTGCATTTTTACATTTTTAATAAAACATTGTTTAGTGTGTTTTTAAAGCCATTTTAAATATGAGGACTCATGAAACGTCCTCATATTTCATGTTTACGTCGTAATACCAGTGTAATACCCATGTCATTATACAAATTTGTGTCATCATAAATCACAAAAACATGAACACGCACATGCACGCACACACACACACACACATTTGATTGCTTTTATTTGGATCTGAAAGACACAATGAAAACAAGATCTAAATACTCTGGGAAGGGTCTTTGGCAAGGTGACAGATCTACAATTCATGACTCACATACTTGATTGTCAAAAGTAGTAGCCAAAGGTCAACTATGTCTAAATTCACTTCCCTGCATTAACGCTGGCAGTTACAATGGGTGTTGCTGCTGGAAAATCATGCAGGTGTGCACTCCAGTGCGGCCATGACACACACACACACACACACACACACACACACACAAGAAGATTGATAACTATCTTTAAAAATGACCGGACTCTCTCCACTCTAAACACTCAGGAGAGCCACCAGTTTCCCTGACAACTAGCGGTTCTCCTTGAAAACTAGGACAACTACAGATTTGGAACAGCAGCGTCTCATGTGTGTCCCACAAGGTGCAAATGCATTAAAAAGCACTAATAGTATAATAATTTACATAAATCGATCAGCCTGTATTGCCTACCAATTGATTCATGCTTCAGGCTACTCTTGTTTTTTATAACATAACATTTTATAACATTTTTATATAACTCTAAATACATTTTAAATAGTATATAAGTGTATATGCTCTACGGTGAAGTCATATAAATAACAATAGCCTAGCTATATAAAAGTATCTGCTAGTGATAAATGAATTTTTTTTAAATTGCTATTTAAATTGCTTTTTAATTTCTTATTAAATATAAATATGAACATAGAAATGATATGAAATTATTACAAATATAAATTTGAATATAAGCATGATATTTATCATGCCAACAGATGAACAGATTATTATAGTTTTCACAAAAATATTAAGCAACTGTAATTCAACATTTCAAAATGTTGAAATATTTTCAAAATTTATAACAATATTATCAATATTAATAGTGTTTTCACTGTATTTCTGATCAAATAAATGCATTGAAAATCTTACTTGCCCTAAACTTTAGTGTATGCATTTTAAGGTTAAATCATTATTATCCACAAAATGTTATTGAATACAAAGAACTCAAGGTCTGATTTCTACCAGCAGATGGCGCACTGCTATCACTGATATAACAGCACAATTAACGGCCGTTCACACAGGATGTGTTCTTTCGTTTAAAACTAGCTAGAATGAGCACAATGAAATGAGCTTGGGTTTCTAAAAATGTTTAACATGGCATTGTCTTGAAAACGCAACAAAACGAAAGAACGAATCCTGTGTGAAAAAGTTCAAATGCATATTTATAAATAGACTGAGTGTCTTAAGTCATATAGATTAGACAGCGCTGTGTTTTTACATCGATCTTTTTGTCTTTACACTCTTTTGTCCTACTGAACCTTCTCTCTAGCCAAACCTCTGAAAGGTTTGATTTATGTGTGAGGTCAGTGAATCTGCCTCACGTCTGAAAATTCAGAGCAATTCCCTTTTTTTCTTTGTGTTGCTCTATACAGGACCCCAGACTCCACATCACAGCAAAGTCATGTGAATAGAGAGCTAGCCAATCACGTGCTGCCAAGTTGTGCCTGGAGTAACGATTTAGGAGTTTCCAGAAATACCCCTCCTGCTCTCCAAAACCTCCCTTGCGTCCAACCATAATCAAATGCAGTCTGTGTGTGTATGTGTGTTCAAGAAGGGTGTCGTCACATCTGGAATCCTGCCTGTTCTTTCCTTTCCCATGAACCATGATTGCTGGTTCCACCCTGGACTTTCTCTAATACACACTTACAAGCACACACACACACAGACGGACGGACCCTTCCCCCCTTCCAGCTCATGCGTGAGTCATACAATGTAAGCAAACTTTCCAGAGGGAGATTTTCGATCCTGAGGCCTGCATTTTTGTCAACAGTTTTAGAGGAATTTGGTCAGTGTTGTTCTAAAACAGATCAACCATCCTTTCTATTCACGATCTGCTCCGTTTGAGGTCATCAGAGGACATGCCGACACATAACGCTGCCATATTAAAAGTTTATGGGATGTTCATTTGAGAGAGTTTTGTCCTGACAATTGAGGAAGATACTGTTGCGGACCAGTGGTAACAGAGGTACATTAAAGTAAAGAGAACAACACCAAGCCTCATGTATAAATGAATCTCCTTCTCCACAGGGAAGCCACGCTGACATTTAAACGAATGAACGTTGTAGCGTACTTTAGCTAAATCGAATCAAAAAGCAGATATGTTTCCATGACAACCAGGCAAGAGGGCTTAAGGAGAGCTATTAAATTTACTGTAGGAGACAGTGAATGAGAGATGGGCTACAAGATGCCTGCAGCTGAACTATGACCTCCAAAATTTCATTGCAGACATGATGCTGTCAGACTGTCTCAAACGATCCACCTTATGATCTCGCTCTCTCTGAAAGTTGTTTCCTTTACAGTATTCATGTTTTCAAATATAATCATCTGAGCCTAAATGCTTATACACTGCAAAATAAATAAATACATAAACATTTGCCTTGTTTTTTTACAGTAAAAATATCTCAAATAAATTTACCTAATTAGAAAAATGGTGTAAGATAATAAGAATATATTTACCATTCAAATTTCAGTGAGATTTTTTTAATTATTATTATTTTTTTTTTTAAAGAAATTAATACTTTTATTTAGCAAGGATGCATTAAATTAATCAAAAGTAATGGTAAAAACATTTATAATGTTATAAAAGATTTCTATTTAAAATAAATGCTTTTCTTTTCAAATTTCTATTCAACAAAGAATTCTGCAAAAATTCAGTTTCCACACATTAAAGTGCCCCATTATGCTATTTTAAAGTTTTCTAATTTTGTTTTGGAGGTCTCCTACAATAGGTTTACATGCATCCAAAGTCAAAAAACACTTTCATTTTCTCATAATATACATTGCACATTACCTCATTTCTCAAAGTGTCTGAAAACTGTTTGTTTGACGATTCAGTCTCTCTAAACCCCTCCTTTCCGGGTGCCTACTTTACTCTGAGTGTTCAGATGGCCTAGTCTGTTGTGATTGGTCTACCGCTTACAGCACGTGTCGGAAACAAAATGCTCATTGTCTGAATTTCAGCTTCAGAGGCTTCCTCAGCACTTGTAAATACAGTGGTAAAAAACAGTAACGATGGCGCAGTTTTTTTCGTATCAATTCCAGTGTAAGTCCTCATGATTTTGAAGTGCATGAAAGTGGAAAACAGCATCTTCTCAACATGTCGACAACATGAACCAAACTCTTCCAGGCCTCAGATCAACTACAGTGATTGAGGATCAAAGTAGACGTTGTTAGCAGGCAGCCAATGAAGACCATAGGCTGCCATTATGCAAATTTGGGTTACACTCTATTTTAAGGTGTCCTTGTTACAATGTAATTACACATTTAAGTACTGAGTAATAAGAATGAACAATAGGGTTAGTTTTAGGCTTAAGGTGTGGTTTAGGGTTAATTGCATGTAATTATGAATAATTTATAGTAATTAAAGTAACTGCATGAAACGTGTTACAAGGACACTGTAAAACAAAGTGTTACTTTAATTTGTTACATTGTTACATAGGTATGTAACAGGAAGTGAGACTGGAATTACTGACGATTCGTATCAGGCAGTTCAGAATTTATTCTTTCTTTTAGGAGACAATAACTTTATTTGCTGTGCACTTTGATCTTTAAAACTTTGCAGACATTTTACATTCACAAACCGCTATATTACACACTGCATGGAAGGTAATATTCAAAAAAGCATAATGGGGCACTTTAAGCAGCACAGCAGTTTTCGACATTGATAATAGGAATGTTTTTTGAGCAGGCAAATTAGCTTATTTAAAATATAAAACAGTTATTTTAAATTGTAATAATATTTCACTATTTTAGTTTTGAATGTATATTTGGTCAAATTAATGTAGCCTAAACACCTTCAAAAAAATTCTTACCAACCCCAAGTCTTTGAATGGTACAACCCGGATTCCAGAAATGTTGGGATGTTTTTTAAATTTGAATAAAATGAAAACTAAAAGACTTTCAAATCACATGAGCCAATATTTTATTCACAATAGAACAGATAATATAACAAATGTTTAAACAGAGAAATTTTACACTTTTATCCACTAAATGAGCTCATTTCAAATTTTATGCCTGCTACAGGTCTCAAAAGAGTTGGCACGGGGGCAACAAATGGCTGAAAAAGCAAGAAATTTTGAAAAGATTCAGCTGGGAGAACATCTAGCAACTAATTAAGGTAATTGAAATCAGGTCTGTAACATGATTAGCTATAAAAGGGATGTCTTAGAGAGGCAGAGTCTCTCAGAAGTAAAGATGGGCAGAGCTGTGAAAGAGTGCGTAAAAAGATTGTGGAATACTTTAAAAACAATGTTCCTCAACGTCAAATTGCAAAGGCTTTGCAAATCTCATCATCTACAGTGCATAACATCATCAAAAGATTCAGAGAAACTGCAGAAATCTCTGTGCATAGGCCGAACAAGGGACAAGGCCGAAGACATTTATTGGATGCCCGTGGTCTTCAGGCCCTCAGATGACACTGCATCACTCATCGGCATGATTGTGTCAATGATATTACTAAATGGGCCCAGGAATACTTCCAGAAACCACTGTCGGTAAACACAATCCACCGTGCCATCTGCAGATGCCAACTAAAGCTCTATCACGCAAAAAGGAAGCCATATGTGAACATGGTCCAGAAGCGCCATCGTGTCCTGTGGGCCAAGGCTCATTTAAAATAGACTGTTTCAAAGTGGGAAAGTGTTCTATGGTCAGACGAGTCCAAAATTGACATTCTTGTTGGAAATCACGGGCGCCGTGTCCTCCGGGCTAAAGAGGAGGGAGACCTTCCCACGTGTTATTCAAAAGCCATCTCTGATGGTATGGGGGTGCATAAGTGCGTACGGCATGGGCAGCTTACATGTTTTGGAAGGCACTGTGAATGCTGAAAGGTATATAAAGGTTTTAGAGCTCATGTTGTGCATAAAATTGTAAAATTTCTCAGTTTAAACATTTGTCATGTTATCTATGTTCTATTGTGAATAAAATATTGGCTCATGTGATTTGAAAGTATTTTAGTTTTCATTTTATTCAAATTCAATTTTGTATATCTTGAATTGTTTAATGTTCTTTCCAAATTGGCAAATTGCTACTTCTTGTTTTAAATATTAACCTCAATAAATTTGATTAGATTTAAGCTAACAATTAATTTTTGTAATTATTTAGAAAAAAAAAAATTGGCAGAAACAAACTGAAACATAGCTGAATTTTCGAAACTTTTTTATTCTCAAAAAAATTAGGGATGGAAAACAGAGAATGACAAAAATACTGACTAAACAGAGTTTTTTGCTGTGTAAATGCAATCAGCCTCAAGTGTCAGAGTTGTGGTCAAAATGGTTACAGATCACTATTTCAGTGGGAAAAGAGTCTTTCCCTCTAAGCACATCTGAACAGTGTTGCTGTTGTTTACCCAGAGGGCTGTTCTGGCAGGCCGAGAGGCCAGTGTGATTGCCAAGGAGAGGGATATACAGGGAAGACAGAAAGCAAACATTCCTGGTGCAGAAGAGTCGAGGAATGTGGGGTTTTGTCTGACTCTTGAATCATTACCACATTGAAATGTGACCTTCCTTTCAACTGCATCCCATTCGCCATAGCTAACTCATGCACTAATACAGTCCTATATGAAAAACGACAATGTCGGAAGAGGACATAATGCTGTAGTGAGAGCTAAAATGCAAATCAGTTCACATTTAGTACGTCAGGGGCTAAATTAAAATAATATGAAATCAATCTCCTCCATACTTATAATGACATAATTACTCTCTGTGCCCTTCTGATTTAATGGTGTGGGTTTGGTTTTAACATTAGTATAGACATTTCATCTACTGTATATATAGAGTGTGTAAGTGTGTATGTGGCTCAAATGCAACACACACAAGCTACACAAATGCTAAAATAATATTACATCAGCCTGACCACTTGACAGTCTCAACTCAGAGGTTGGTCAGTGGCTGTTAACCAAATGTTTTCAGTGGTAAAATTTAAGTTTAACATAGGGGGAAAAAAGTCATGTGGGTTTGTGCCTCAAGCAAGAAAGAGGCAACTTAGTTGATCAAAGCAACTCAGAGCATGTGCACGTGTGTCTCTATGCAGTCAGTTCCCACTCGACTGCAGTATATACAACTGTGTGAGGCAGTGGTTGTATTGGTAACTGTATTAATAGGTGCTGCTTTGCATATATTAGAACTTATTGCCAACCGTCTGTGCTGCTAATGTCACCGGAAATCGCAAACTCTCATAAATGACTGCATGTGAACACCCCTTAATGTTGGGCGTCTACATGAGCGGCAGAGAACAGCTGAAATCTCTCTGAACCGGACGACAGCTGTTCGTTATGAGAGTAAGATTTTGAAAACTGCTGAGACAGTGAGACTAACATCTCACCAGCCAGTTATTGCAATACTTACTATTTAAATGATTTATGATGTATGATTTAGGCAACAACAAGCTGTTGCATATCAGTTATAAGCCCAGGAATTCAGTATAGATACACCGCCGTTCAAAAGTTTGGGGTCAGTAAGATCACCAAGGCTGCATTTATTTGATCTAAAAATACAGTAAAAATTATTATGATTTAAATAAATGTTTTGTATTTTAATATATTTTACTGTATAAAGTAATTTATTCCTGTGATGGTAAAGCTGAATTTTCAGCATCATTACCCCAGTCTTCAGTGTCCCATGATGCATAACCTGATATTGCTGAGTTCAACATGTTCCTGGGTCAACATTTTTGTTGATCCTGGAACAACATTCAAATCAACCAATCGGATTTGAGGGACAAGTTTACATATTATGTCAAGTTTAGGCTTAAAATCATGAATTGATGCTTCTACATCAGTGTTATTCATCTATCATTTCCCTCTGATTTTTGGGATAACTTATAGGTAGGGTTAGGTTTAAGGGTAGGAATAGGGTTAAGACAAAATTTTCAGACTAGAATGTTGTTCCAGGACCAACAAAATATGTTGACCCAGGAACGCATCTAACTCAGCAATATCAGGATGTGTGTCACATGATCCTTCAGAAATCACTCTAATATGCTGATTTGCTGCTCAAGAAACATTTCTTATTATTTTCAATGTTGAAAACAGTTGTGCTGCTTTCCATTCAAAGTTTTTTATCTTATGCACAAAACTGAAATATCGCATAAAACATTTGCAAATAAAGCACAGTTTTCATCTTATGTGTTCAAAAGATGTATGTATCTGTAAAGAAATGGAAGTTGGGTTTATTCTGTATATGTGTTTGTGCACGTCTTCTTATCGGATAAAAAAAATGTATCTGCCTCAATTGAGCACATATGTTTTTATGATTTTTTTTTTTTTTTTTTGGAAATTATTTGCATCTTAATGTGATATCCTAAAATGTACATAAAACTATGTGGTTGGAAACAGCTAATGGTAGCGTATATCCTCACTCATGTTCCTCACTTGTGTATTGAGTCACAAGATAATAGAAAAATGGAACAAGCAGGAAAGAGGGAAAGTGTTGAGGATAGAAAAACCCAGTATCCTGGGAGGGAAGAGAGCTCCAATTAAATTATACTGCCTGAGAGGAAATGTCTTCAGCTTCACACTTCACCCTTATAATGTCCACATATATAAAAATACAACACTTCTCATACGAACATACTTCATCATATCTGTCCAAAACTTCTTGAAAGAATAATAAAAAAAAAAAATGGTCCTACACAAGCTAAATCATTTAAACTCTTAAAAAAAAAGGATTTTGAATTATACGTTGCGGTTCTAGAAGCAGAAATCCAACTGAAAAATTCCAAAGAGATTTTTTTTTTTTTTTTTTTGCAAGAATGTATAAACCTTTGAAGACTTCCTAAGCTTTGAGGTTGTGAAGCGATTGTATATGCCTCTATAGAAGCAGCAACCCTTTGTGATTTCAACTTTGGACATTTTTAATAGCCGAATTCCTGATGAAGTACTACACTACCCAAATTCCTGAAGCAAGATCCACCAATCAAGAAGGCACTGTTGCCATGGAAACAGGAATCGTGGCTACAGCTGTGAGTTCTTGTGGGCTAGCTGAGCTAACTACCTATGTAACATTAAAGACAACTCACCCAAAAATATAAATCTGTCATCATTCACTCAATCTTATGTCACTCCACACTGACAGCTGAGCTTTCTTTCCACCGTGGAACACAAAAGGAGAAATTCTGAAGAATGTTACAGTGCATATAGTCTGTCAAGCTCCAAAAATTTGCAAGGAACAACATAAAAGTATTGTAAAACTGGTTCATCCTGCTTGAGTACTGTATTTTTCTGGTTTAAAATTGCAATGAAATTTATTCCATATTGTGACATACATCCAGGTGAAACAGATTATTAGAAAACACAAAAATGTAAGGCGGGATTCTATCTATTAGTTGTTGATTGGATGGAGGCAGAGGTGAATGACATCTTGCATTCGATTGTAAGAAAGGGGCGGGTTTAAGCAGGCTAAATGATTGGAGAAGTCCAGCATATGTCACTGGAGAGAAGTCTAACGTGATATTTTGATTAAAAATTAAAAGGTCAACAACCTTTTTCAAAGTCTTGATTTTGTTTTTGGGGTCTACTAGAAGAGGTTTTCATGCTTGAATGTTATTTTTCAGCATTGTTTTTCACATTGTTGCAGCACCTTTCTTCCCAGTCTGCCAGTAACGCTCTGGGATGTGTTTCCCGTACAATGACGTAACTTGCTGCTTAAAGGGTTAGTTCACCCAAAAATGAAATTTCTGTCAGAACACAAATTAAGATATTTTTGATGAAATCCATATTCTGATGTAGAACATGAAAGCGCCTGACAAAAACAGAGTAGGAGAATGACGGGGAGAGACAATTATGTTGAATAAAGTAGTTATTTTTGTTTTTGTTTTTGTGCACAAAAAGTATTCTCGTTGCTTCATAACATTAAGGTTGAACCACTGTAGTCACGTTGACTATTTTAATGATGTTTTTACTACTTTTCTGGACCTTGAATGTTGTAATTACGTTGCTTTCTATTGAGGATAAAAAAATCCTCTCGGATTTCATCAAAATATCTTGATTTGTGTTCCAAAGAACAAAGGATTTATGGGTTTGGAACGACATGAGGGTTAATAATTAATGACAGAAATTTCATTTTATTCATAGTACGATTTCATTTTTATTTCATAGTACGATTAATCGTTGAAGAAATCAACTAGTCACGATTGTTTACCAAAACCGTAATGTCGCAAATTTGTCTTTCAACCATGTTGGTTAATGACGTCCCACAGGTGGTGGAGTAATAACTTCTTTTAATGAATTCAAATTAATGCTAGATTTTTTGCTATGAATTACGGACATGGCATCTGAGGATTAATTCTCTTTTTTTCTCAGTTATTTTGGTTTATTTCCAGATCATAGGCTTGTTCTTATATACTAAACAGTGCTTTAAATCTCTCGACAACCTAAAAGACGTAAATTACATTTGTGTATATATTCGAAATGAAATATATACATTGTACTTAAAGGTGCAATATGTAATATTTTCTGTCCACTAGAGGTCGCTAGAGGCCTATTCAAAACAAAGGTGTAGCTTGATCAGGCTAAGTTTGAGTGCGGAATCTTGGGACTTGTGGTCTCCACGGCCAGTGGAAAAGAATTGGGATAGGACTCGGAAAGAAATCATGTTCATGGATGCGATTATTAATGCTACTGTAGTATGAAGCAGAGCAGGACCGAGTGTTGTAGGAGCTGAACGAGGCCGCTGGAGCGATTGCACAACACACGCCTCACGAGCAGCGAAACTTTTATTATGTCACAGTTGCCGGCGCTGCTTCCGCTTTTCCGGTCATGAGTATGAGGTAACGCAGCTCTGTTTATCATATTAGATACATTTGATAGTGTTGAAAATGATGTTATGACGTTACTCTGTGCGTTCGCTCGGCGGCTGCTGTGAGACACTGTTACACACTGCAGTAAGATAGATCGATATTAGAATATCATATTAAATGCAGTTAATTTTAAAACGTATTGTATGATGGACAAAATGCTGTATTACTGTTACTAAAAGTAAAGCTGCGTCTGATTATGCTATGTTAGCTACTTCACAAAATAGTGTTTTTCTCTGAGGCATGGTAAAGCATGTTGTTCCCTTGTCTATTAACCCTTTAACACGTACGATCACACCGGTGTGATCAGTCTTGTCTGGCCCCAGGAGCGTACGATCACACCGGTGTGATTAGAACGTTCAGTGCATTACGTGATCAACTGCCAAATTCAAATGTGCGTGCGCGCTTTGGCTGGCGCTAAACCAGAGACGGACGCGCGCAGCGCTTTTCATACATTACATATATGCAGTGTTTTCAACCAAATAATGTTTATTGTAGATTTCATACATTTAAATACACACGAGTACTAACAAAACAATATATTTAGAGTTTGTAAAATACACAATGATGTCTATAGAAGCGGAAATAACAACCCTTTCCATTATAATTAGACGACACGTTTTATTCATATCAGATACACATTGTGAAAGTAACTTTAAAGCTTACTCTATTCTTCCCCAGTTCACCGACTCACTTACTTTCATGTATTTCGGGAGAAGTGGATAAATTCACGGGTTGTAAATCCAACAGATCCGATTCTCTGTGCAGCGCAAACTAACATGGCGGCGCCCATCGCGCATATGGCTCAATTAACATGATCGTTATAAAGGTGTTTAAACTGCAATACACATCCACTTGCACATATTTGTCAATCGGAATATTAGATATTTCATGCTATAGTCAACAAAGTTGTGAATATTTTGAATAACAAAGGAAAAATTAAATGAAAGCAGATTATGATTCATACAGTGCTGCGGTGTGTCACATAACAAGCAATGACGCGTCACCATGGAAACCATAAAGCGATACGTTCTAAATAACGGTCGCTTCAAAAAACTCACGCTGGGGGGTCAGCCAGAATATTTAAAACTTACGTGCGAAAGGGTTAAAACATGTAAATATTAAAGTGTCTTTGGTATTTCCATGGTTTCTACAAAATAAAACCGGAAACCGAAGGTAACGCGGGTATGACGCAATTGACAAGCGACTCCTCACACGTCCCGGAGCCTTGGTTAAAATTGCAATTTTCTCACGATTTACAAATAGTTGCAAACATTTGGGATATTGTAAATACTCAAGTGAACAAAATATATAACACTGGCCTGTAGTGGTTTTTGGATATTTTACTGCAAAATTCTTACATATTGCACCTTTAATGTCAGCTTGCTTATTTTGCTCAAGATAAGGATTTATTAAGTCCACATGTCAAACAAACAAGAAACTATGCTTCTAATTACAGGTCGAGAGCTTTGCAATGCTGTTTACCATTGTTTACGAATGTTCATTGAACTATGCTGATAATGATGAACTTGCGACCATAGCTGGCTAACGATGCTTTCGGGAAAACACACCCATTTAATTCCTGTCTCTATAAAGCCCCTCCTTCTGAAAAGCACAATGTGCTCTGATTGGTCGACTGGACCAGTGTTTGGGATTGGTCTTCGAGCCTGTTTCATAAATGTCACGGCCCTTACCATAACTGCAAGTTTCAACTACTTACTCGACTCAACCTTTTTTTCTGTGTATACCTTTCAGGGGGTTCAGAAACTTGCTTACTGGTATAGAGAATAACTCCCTTTGGAGTTTGTGCTTTGTGACTTTGAAGACAATTTTAATGCTCAAACAGCAACATTATATAGCTACTCAAGAAAGTTAAAAGTTTAAAAAACATGAAACATATGCACGAATGAATAATTCAGGATCAGTTCAATAACATGTATTTAGATAACAGTTGAATTTTCATTTACTTGTATTGGTTTGGTTGGTTCATGACTTAGAATGCTGATTGATTTTATGAAACGGACACATATGGAGAAAATGAACAGGAAAGATGCTTCCATAACCAAGGCCGCTGAAGAAGTTTTCTTCCTGTCCTTGCCTATAGTCCACTGAGATATGTTTGTCACATCTCTGTCATCTGTTCTCAGTTGGACCTTGTGGAGGAAAACTGCACCTTAAAACGCCTCTTTCATAATAGTCAAGATAACATGTTACACTGCAACTGAAGATAACAGTCACCCATTTTCTCTTACAATAAAAGCAGAATCATGTCCTATCTCACTGAAAGAGTCTCACATGGTTTCAATCTTTACTTTACTTTATTCTTTCCTTTTATTCATTCTCTACCTGTTTTCTTCTCTTTCTTTATCACACCTTGTGCCTATTGAATTTCATAAATTAGACTTCCAAGAACGGCATTGTGCAGTGCTGACTACAAGTGTATAGAGGGCAAATGCCAGACTCTCAGCAGAGAAAGAAATTGCAGAATGAATAGGGTGAGAGAATAACAACAGGAGAAGGAGGAATATTAGTTCCAGGGGAAGAATTAATAGGCGCATGCAGAGAACAGTGATTGATAGATTGAGGGAAGTCTGAACTGGCTGCAGGTAGACTGACTTCAGGATGGAAGCAGGAAAATACAGATGGCAGCTTTTTATTTCTCCCCTTGATAGTTTTCCCCATTATAGAGTCTGTCCTCCATGCTGAATCTCTATCCCCTCCCCCAACAGGAAAAGCACATTTAAGGACTCTCTCACTCCACAAACTGATTTAAAGAGTGTAACTATATGGCTTTATAATGAAGATCATCATCACTGCAGAGAAAATCATTACCTGCTCCTCTCTCCACAAAAATGACTAAACATCACACTTCAATTCACACTTACCCACACATGCAGTGTGAAAATCTTTTTCAATAAACATTTATATACAACATTATACAATAAACATTAATAAAAAAACTGTATATTTCATTAACTGATATAATAGTCCCTTAAAATACCTGCATAGTGCCAACTACACAAAAATAAAACACCTCAATGACATACATAACACATATGACAATAAAATAATGCAAGAAACATTAACAAAGGATTAGCCCTACATAAATGATGAATATAAAATAACTATAGACTAACTATCTTTTTACGTGAAAAATATAATCAAATGTGATGCATCACACAGGCATCTGTGAAGACTTTTTACTGATTTCCACCATAAAATACATGTTGATGACTCATATTTTTTATAAACATATACAATTTTAGCAATACTTTTCTGTAAAAGTACATGTTCAAATGTTTGGGGTCAGTAAGATTTATATATGCATTATATAATTATATATTTATTGATAAATATATACAAATAAATGCTGTTCTTTGAACATTCTATTCAAAGAATCCTAAAAAATATATCACGGTTTCGACAAAAAAATATTAAACAGCACAACTGTTTTTGTTTTCAACATTGATAATAATACGAAATGTTTCTTGAGCAGCAAATCAGCATATTAGAGTGATTTCTGAAGGATCATGTGACACTGAAGACCAGAGTAATGACTTTGCCATCACAGGAATAAATTGCATTTTAAAATATATTAAAATTTAAAACAGTTATTTAAATTTGTAATAATATTTGACAATATTACTGTTCTTACTGTATTTTTGATCAAATTAATGCAGCATTGGTGAGCATAAGTCAACTTATCATTTTACCGTATTGTTCTTTTTTCTGTTTTACATAATTTCTTCATATCATAAGTAAAATTTGAATTGCATCTATTTCTGGTACGTGTTTAGGTTTATGTGATTCTTCCACATTATTTTTTGCCTCCAGCTCTTTCTTAATGGATCCGATTAGGCCTACTGAACCACTAGGTTGTCAGTGACAGCTAAATAGACAGCTGTGGTACAAAATACTGCAATAATTTTAGTATTATAATATTTAACTTGTAAATCTAACATTATATTCTACATTTCAATGTCCATAATATAAACTGTCACCTGTGGTGCTTTGCTAAATGAATAAAATTGATGTAAGAGCACAAACATTAAAGCAGCACACCATGTGTGAGTCATTACAGTCGTGAAAATGTACTTGCATGTTGAATCTTTAATTACTAAAAAAGCTGCATACTAATCATACGGCTGCAACAGAAAACATAACTGATGTTTACAGATGAATTAGCTGGAACCAGGAAATATGCTGTCCAGACTGCATCAAAAATAGGTGCTCAAACTGAGTGAATTTCAACAGAAGACCTGCATCAATGAACAATAACATTCTCTGACATGCACATTTAGTCCACAGGTTTCCAATGATGCCACTTATCTAACAGCCTTCACTGTCTATGCTTTTAAAAGCAAAGTTGTTTGAAACAACACAAAAGGCATGAGGTTGGCAGTTTCTTTTCAGCACAGCAGTAAGAGACTGGAGAACTGAATATAAACAGAAAGACTGAGGAAGGCAGTTTATGTTGGAATACAGAAGGGGGAGAACAGAACAATCTGAAAACAACGAGCAACAGCAGATACTGCTGGTAAAACATTATGGCTGTACTGGACAAGAAAGAATGAGAGTGCAGGAAGATGACAGAAAGAGTCTTGTTTGTGGAATGAAAAATACAGATCTTCTTATGTACACTCTTAAAAATAAAGGTTCTTTATTGTCATCGATGGATCCATGAAGAACCTTCATATAGCCTAGCTCTTTTAAGATCTGTTCATCAAAAGGTTCTTTGGGCAACCCAAAATGATTCTTCTTCATGAATCAGACTACACAATATCAGCCAGATATTGTAGGGTGGTGATTCGTAAACAACAATGGCCGTTGGGACCAATTGATGTTGACCAGCAGGAGCAGAAGCTCTTCCGAACACAGCTTTCAAACATGGCGAAACGAGAGAAAGACAATTGTATTGGAGCTGCTAGGTGGAATTAAGACACATGGAGCTATGGCAACAATACTCCTAACTATGTGAAAAAAAAAAGAATAAATATAAAGATATTAGAGCAGAGGAACTTCAGCAACTGGAGTACTGGAATTAGCATTAGGCTAGTACAACCATTGTTTGTTTACGCTCTTATAAAGTCAGTTACTAGTTTTGCCTTCTTGATGACATCAGGCACATTGTTAAAGACAGCTAGAGATAATTGGTCGGGAAGCAACGTGTAGTCTAACATGTTTCTCGTCCACAACACGACAAGTATTTAGAAGTCAAAATCGAATAATCTGACACAGTGACTATCGTAACAGACATTGTGTAGACTGAACCAGGCATAAGTAGGGTTGGGAACCGAGAACCTGTAGTGTTTTTTGGAAAGAACCGGAACCGATAGATTTCTAAGTTTCGGTTCCGATAACGGTTCTGGTGTGATGGGTGGGCGAAGTGCGGGGAGCGTATTCTTTAATAGAGACGTCTCATCTCATGAATATTATAGCAATGATTGCACTGAAAAGCCCTCGCGCTGCTCGTATACGTCAGAAATCAATAGAGAGAGAGGGAGATAGAGAGATGCACAAAGCTGCACGATTAATCTTTAAAAGATCGCGTTCTCGATTTCATCACCCACATGATCTAATTCCTAAAAGACAACGATTCACCCATGTATATTAAACCTTTGACAAAAATAAAATCTCGACATTCAAATCTGCGTTCGCGCTGCCGTTGATCTGAAGAGAGTTGTCATGTGTAGATATAAACAGCTTCACAATCTTTTCAAACGCACAGTATCGTTATTTCTGTCTGACAAATATTCCAATTATAACAGAAGTATACAAAAGTTTATTATTCAGATAGAAGTATCAAAATATAATAACCTACCTTCTGAAAGTAACTGGACTTCAAATAACGACTGTATCGATTGCATTGTTACGCTACTAGGTGGCAACAAATTTCCTGTGTGTCTATCACTGAATCATTCTTTCAGAAACAATCTATGAATCCAATTTACAAAAATATTCTGTTTCACCTGTCTGGATCTTACATGTGTGTTCAAGCATCTTATCTAATTTGTGGTAACACTTTACAATAAGGTTCATTTATGAACTAACCACGAGCAATGTATTTGTTAATGTATTTGTTAATCTTTAACCTTAGTTAATAAAAATACAGCTGTTCATAGTTTGTTCGTGTTAGTTTACAGTTCATTAACTAATGTTAACAAATACAACTATTGATTTTAATAATGTATTAGTAAATGTTAACATTAACAAATATTAATAAATGCTGTAGAAATGCAGTTCATTAGTAGTTCATGTTAATGTAGGCCTGATGTT
Organism: Megalobrama amblycephala; assembly: GCF_018812025.1. Taxonomy (NCBI): domain Eukaryota; kingdom Metazoa; phylum Chordata; class Actinopteri; order Cypriniformes; family Xenocyprididae; genus Megalobrama; species Megalobrama amblycephala. Next base: position 15,239,930 of record NC_063049.1, read on the forward strand.
AACTAATGAACCTTATTTGTAAAGTGTTAGCGAATATGAGATTAGCAGTCTGTTAAATTCATTTTATAAGAATAATAAACACAAAAAGGACTGTTTGAGTTGAGTATTGTGCATTTTTCCCTTACTATTATTTTTTTATTAGTTGTTTAATTATTTTAATGGAACCGGAACCGGAATCGTTAGGCAGAACCGGAACCGGAATCGTTAGGCAGAACCGGAACCGGAATCGGAACCGGAACCAGAAAATTTCTTACGATTCCCAACCCTAGGCATAAGGCATCTCTGTGAAAAACCACTGTGAAACTTTTATTTTTAAGAAATTTTTTATTTTAGTCATCATGAGGCAGCCAATTGCATTTTATTTTGTTTTAATGTGCTGGAGAAAGAATATAAAATCTGTGACACCACAACAATAAACTGTAATGGGAAAAAACTAATTGAAATTCAAATAATGGCATTATAGTTGCTTCATGACCGGTGTGTAAGACTTCATAATCAGAATCAATCCAAGAGTAAAATGACAGATTATTTGACAGAAATGAGTCAGAAAACCGACTACAGTTCATGAATATCCATTAAAGGAATGTCTAGCTTACTTGGCACTAAGCACTTCAAATAAAACTCTAAATGTCTTTCAAAGATTTGATGCCAGCAACATGGAAAATTCAAGATACTGAACCAAGAAAAAAACCCAGGAAACTATTTCCAGAGTCTATTGTGTAGAACTCATTGCCCTGGCTCGTTTAGCTAAGGGGTTCATTGTTTTCTGTGTATACCGATAAGTCGTACTGATTAGAAAAGAGCTGTTTTCTCATAATAAAGTCAGCAGCTGGGTGGACTTGATTAGACTCACAGATGGATGCAACCCAAACCCCTGTCGATATGGGGAGGAAACCCCAAAGGAGCCTGTTTGTTTGTTTTTGAACATTATTTCTGAGTCAATACTGCCAGAGTGAATGTCACCAGCCAGTGAAAACCTCCATTGATCTCCCTCCAGGAGCATCTACATCTCCATAACTCAAGCATAAATGTCACCCTGTGAGGAAACAGCAACACGCTGACTTCAGCTGTTCAGAATGCTGCTGGGCGTAACTGTAAATGTGTGAAGCAGAGGATGTACAGATGAAAACTGCTGGAAAATCATTGTAATGATCGTAAAAATTTAGAATTTACAAGAGTGGTGTACACTGATCTACGTATTATGGGACAGCATGAAATTTAACTACAACAGATGTTCACTAGTCATCAAGGTATTTCAATGCAAATGTTTTCTTTTGTTGTGTGTTCATACAGTATATTGGTCAATGACAAATAAGGATGACTGAGACTGAGATTATTTTTCTTCTCCTTACACTATAGACATATAAATCTAAATTGCACAAAATGCACTTTTTATATCAACCTTTTAACAACAGAATTGTTTCTACTCACCTTTGTTGGTGAAATATAAACATTTAAACAAAAATTTAAACAGTAATAAATTGTTTTCATAGATTTATTCAAATAGATTCATTCAAACATTTATTCAAATAGACAGATTTATTCAAACATACATTAAATAATGAAGACATCACTAACAGGTTAAGTAAAAATCTAATTAATATGTAATACAGTGCATGTATTTAACAAAATGCTCTTCTCTAGAGTTATATTTTCTAGCTAACTAATGAATTTATGGACACTGAATAGCTTTCTTGAGCTAAATGTGACGTTAAGTGACATTGTTTAGCATACAAGCTGTTTTGTTGATGTCTTTCCCCGGTTGAAAACACTGATTGAGCGATTGCATGAGAAAGGTTTCATTTCGGTAAGTTGTAATGTATCTTTCAAAATACCTTCTGGTGTTCATCCATGTTATTTTGTGCTGTAACTAGTAGTAAAAAGGAGACGAAATGATCTGCTCATATGCGCTTGATCCGTGCTGCCGCTTGAACTGAGGCGGCTATAGTGATCTGTCATGCCACACTAAAGAAAGCCAAAACAACATATTATTTGAATTTTGTAAATAAAATGGACAGAATTCTAAAGTTAAGACTTTGCTATCTATCTATCTATCTATCTATCTATCTATCTATCTATCTATCTATCTATCTATCTATCTATCTATCTATCTATCTATCTATCTATCTATCTATCTATCTATCTATCTATCTATCCTCAAAAAATGAATTGTTGGATTTACTTAAAAAGCACTATCAAGTGGTTTCATGCAAGTATATTGAGTAATTTGTACAAATAACAATTTAGTTGTATGAACAAAAGAAATTCAAGTAAAGCTGACAAAATGTATTTCAGTAAATACAAATCATTTGAATTTATCACTGTTACATAATATTTATATGTGCAGTTTACTTAAAGTTATTTTAAATATATAAAAGGTTATGACATAAGGTGAACTCATTTATTGACTTAATTTACCTTATTTGCTCTACAAAATACACTCAAAAAATAACTTATGTTAACATGAATTTGGGAATTTCACTCAGCAATGTTAGGTTGACTGAACAAACACTATTAAGCTGACAATACTCATTTTTAGTAGAAACAACTTGGACAAATTAAGTTCATGTAATTACATGAGTTTTTTAAAAGTAATGTGAACAAGGATGGTTTGAGTGAAAGGTCAACAGTGAAAGTTCTATCTACATTACAAATATCTGGAAAAATATCATGATATTTTGGAGGTTATTCCATGCATTTGACACCTGAAAACCTGAACTAACCTTGCCAAGTCATAAAAAATATCTCAATTACTGACCTTGACACACAGTTTGGAGGGTCTACTGGGGTCTATAATTTCCTAGCTGTTTTATAAAAATGGCTTTCAGCATGTTGGTTATGCCACATGACCTTTCAACGAAATTACTTGACAAATTACTTTATAGTTTTTCATGTTTTTAATGAGAAGTTTTTCTTTACAATTACAATCTCCAGAATGTGTTTACAAATTCCAGACATTTCAGCCCCACAAAAATTTTGAAAATGAAAAACTCATCATAAATGAGGTGTATTCAAGTCAGTCTGCATGAATTAGTCTTTTAATGTATTTTTGAACAACTTAATCAAAAACAGTGGCATGCTATTGACCCATATGTATTTGACAACCCCAAGAGTCAGAGAGGATAATTAAAATTTCTAGCTGAAGGCTCATTTCATAAACATCATTAACTCTGTCCCCAAGACGCTAGATGACATATATTTGCATAAAGCACATTGATCTTAGAACGCAAACAACCTGAGAGAATCATACAACAGCTCCTGGATTAGGCATGCACACACTAAAAGATACACTCTACTAAATACACTCAACTGTTGGGTTTAAAATTTTAATTTAAAAATTGGGTTTGTCCATATTTTGACCCAAACATGGACTGAAACAACCCATTATTTTTTAGAGTGTACCTTTCACAGGCACACAATGCTTGTTTTAGTGGTTTGCATGGTGAATAGATGTTATCAACCACATAACTGCTGTGGGAAAGTGTCTCCACAATGACTAATCCCACTCATGATTGCTAATGTGTCATTATCCTCAATTGGGAGATAATGTTTTAAACCAATTATGCCTGCATGTCCACATAACGTACTTTACCTTTGCTCTATATGCTAGATAAATAGTTGCACATGGTAGGCTGGGAATTTGAACAGAGATTTTTCCTCATAAGAATGCAAGTGTAGAAATCCTTCTCTAGACAAAGCCAAGCTTTCACTTCCTGACCTGCCCCCACACAGACGCACCAAACCCGTGCATATAGTCCTGGTGCTGCTCACACATTGAGAGGGACATGCTGGGAGACTGTGGACTGGAAATGAGCAGGGATGAGAGGATGCAGGGAAAAAAGATAGCAACAGATCTAAAGAGCATGAGAGAGTACAAACCACACTCAAGGCCTCCTTCTAGCATCACTGTAAGCTGATTATGTTAGATGAAAGGCATGTCAAGCAGCATCTATATAACTTTAGCAATCCTGCAAAGCCACGGCTGAGCAAGAATTCAAAGCACTCAAGTGCATTTCTGTGCAATACTATGCACTTACATGATAATAGGAAAGAGAGGTAAAGAGCCCCGGAGACAGAATGTATCACAAAAATATGATTGTTCTGGGCAATTTGTACTCATGTTGTCTAGCCAAAAGAGGAAAAACTAATATTTCTAATTATATTTCATTATGTCTGCTTTTACCTGAGATTACAAGATCTAACACAGGGTTATGGAAAGGTGGTCCCGCATTAAGGGAATGCTGAATCATTGGGGAATACGTGAGCAATTTACTTTTGTAATAAATATGATCACACATTTGTTGTTTATACAATTAATTGTTAAGAAATTATAATTAAATTTTTCCCTATTCCAAATACTTATTGTGCTTATTACCGAGTTTATCTGCATTGTTCATATTTTCTTAAATATGCCCATAAACTAGCCTTAAAAGGATTTGGTTGAATGGGGGAGGGGTAAAATTTGAATATTTACTTTTTAAATAAATATATGATGACAAAATTGTACACATTTTCTCAAAGATAAACTAGCCAAAAAGGGGGTTAACTAGAAAAATTTGAATGCAGTGAAATGATTTTCAATATATTCTTTTAACAATTTTAGAGATGTTTTTTAATGATTTGTGGCAAATGTTTAGTCAAACAATTTACATAGTTTAATTATTTTGCAATTCAACAAAATCATCATATCACATACAGTATATTTGTGATCTTGATAGGTTATCGCTTTGAGATTGTTACGGTTTGAGTTGTTTTGTTCTGTTTAGTTCATATTTAGAGTGTTTTTCTTTGGTCACATGTTCCCCTTTGTTTTCAGTTTCCCGCCACTTGTTTGTTGTCATGGTTCCTGATTTGATTAGTGTTTGAGTTCAGCTGTGTCTTGTTAGTTAGTCTCGTTTGGATCTTCTGTTCACTGTGTATTTAAGCCCTGTGTCTGTTCAGTTTCTTTGTCAGTTCTCTGTTATGTAGCCACGTAGGCTGTTCTGTTCATTAAAACTTGTAAATTGCTGCAATTAGAGCCTACATCTCATCCTTTGCTGCAACAATGTGTTACGGAGATAGAACCCATTTTATTTGCCACATACAAATTTAACTTTCCCTTTTGCAAATCATATTTATAAAGTTCGCCTATAATGCTTTTTCGAATATTAGCTTTTCTGCAATATATAATGTAGCTGCCTGTGAATGTAAACGATCAGCAGTTGTGAAGCCGAAAGTGCACAATAAATAAAGTTATTGTTGCTCAAATGAAAGAATCAACTCTGAACAGCCTAAACGAGTTGTCAGGAATTCAAATCCCACTTCCGTGACAGTTACACATCACAGGGTAACACATCTGCATAATGGCAGCCTATGTTCTAATGGGGGCTTGCGAACAACTTGACCCACCCTCGAACACTGGTTCTACATACATGTCGAGTAGATGCTGTTTTCTGCTCTGCAAAAGCAAAATTCTCTTTGTAAACTTTTCCAAAAGATAAGGATGTGAAATGTCAGTGGTTAAAATTACCACAGGGATACAACAGCAATAACTAACGATTTCTTCTCAAATCTCTGTGAGGTCTAAATGGGATTTACAAAACGCTTATCCATTAAAGATGTTAATGTTACATCATTGAAGTTAGTGCTCGGCTAACATATGCGCTGTTATTGATACAGTTAATAATACAGTTCCCATATGTGCACCGCAAAAAAAAAAAATATATAGAAATATAGACCTATAGACCAATCAGAACATAGCAGGCTCTTGGAAAGGAGAGGTTTAGAGAGTGATTCATCCGATGTGGTGATGTGCAATGTATATTATGAGAAAATTAAAGTGTTTTTTGACCTTTGATAAAACCTGCTGTCTGAGACCTCCAAAACTAAACTAGGAACCTTTAAAATAGCATAATAGGGGCACTTTAACATATATCCTTTACATTTTTCTCTGGCTGTCTTTTCGGTCACAGACAACTGAATACAATGGGCTATGATCTTGTGACAAAAGTAGTGCAAAGTTTCTTATATTTAAGAGCGAGCACAGCTTATAGTGTGACAGCTTACCCTGCTTAGTGTCTTACACTAGGATGCAGGAATTTGCTTTGCAAGTGGTAGGCAACAATGTCTATAATGCACACATACAAATACAATTTTCATTTTTTTCTTATTTTTTCTTTGTACTACATCTCCCACAATTCCAAGCAAACTACACTGCCAAATATAGTGCACTACATTACCCTCACACCTCTGTCAAGGTCTATAAGTAAATCTCACTTCCTTTCTTTCTTTTGAATTGATGAGGTTTAGGTGTTTGAATGGACACCCAACCATTGAGTTTTTTCCATAGGATGCGTAAAGTAAGATAATTGTATTATTTATTTGAATTATACGGATTGGATATTAAATTATCTTTACAAATAACTAAGACTTTTAAACATACTGAACTTGATGACAGTAAAAGGACTGGTGTTTGTCAGACACGCCACCGAGTTTCTACATTCCCAACAAACTTTTTAGATACAATTAGCATCAGATATTCAACAACTACTGTATAATGAATAAAGGTAGATGCATTGTGTGTAATACAGCTCTAAACATCATGGCAAGCAATGTGTACCATATCCTAAAGAGGCAGAGTGTATAGATTTGAAATCAATGGCCTTGTTAGACAGTGACTGCTGTACTGCTGACCTAGCGCCATTACACAACTCTGAAGCTGTGTCTCATTTCGAAGATGTCCTCCAGACATCAAATTTGTCAGCCGCATACGTCATTGAGGCTGCTTCATTTCAGTAAACTAAACGCTACATTCCAAAGTTGTTAAGAAATTACAACAATTTACAATTCACTCAATTTTATAATTGTTACTGTACTGAAATAAGACGTCCTTTATGACGTATGCAGCAGACAAATGCCACCTCCGGAGGATGTAGCCTTCGAAATGAAACACTGCCCGGTGAATCACTATTTTCCAATGAAGCGAGTCAAAATACAGAGTCCGCACATGACATGCAGGAAAAAATATCTATATTGTGGCCACAAACGAACAATTTGTTACTTCGACAATTCAACTTACAAATATGTCGGCATGTTTTACTAATCTATATGAATTTTACTTTTAGTTTTACTAATCTTTTAATTTTACTAGTCTATACACTTATCTATACTAATTAATACAACATGGCCATGATTTCCTATTGAGAGAACATATTATTATATTTTGTCCACATTTTACTAATTCACTCCCTCGTTTTAAGTAAATTGTGTGCAAAATATAATGATTTGTTCCCTCGATAGCAAATCATGGCCATGTTGTGGATAGTATCTATAGTATATTAAAGCATTAAGCCCCAAGATGCCGTGGTTTACAGTGAATTTATAACAGCTAAGGGGCGTTGTTAGGCACGACATGGAGTGGAGTGCCTAAAAACCCCCTTGGCTGTTATGAAACTTTCATTTAAAATCATTAAAAGGCTTCCTTCCCTGGAAAAAAAATAGTCCCTGACCATGAACAGCAACAGAAGTTACATTTATTAACCCTTAAATGCATGACTGTTTCGACAATCATTCTTACATATTCGGGTCTTTATCTCTACCTGTCGCGACTCCTCTGATATTAAAGTAACAATTACAGAAGAATAAAATAAAGCATATTTTGTTACCTTTTGGAGCTTGAAAGGGCTCCGTTTGAGCAGATGTTTTATGCCATCATCACTGTCCTCGTCAGAGCTCATTTCCCAGTAAATTCAGCAAATAATGGGCTAGTTTTATGTTTGAGGTCAGGAATAGGAGCCCATTCGTGATCTCAAATGTATTCTCATAACTATAATTTTCAACATCTTCAAAATCAATATTTCGATCACTAACAGCTTCACCAGATCCATCCAGTGACAGTTACAGTCATATTTGATTGCGTTCAGTACTTGCTCTGCAGTAAATCGCTGAGCCATTTCATCTTTTTCTTATTCTTTCGTTTTCTGTCTGAATGAGTCGTCACTTCAGCATTGTGTATCAGACATTGCCACCTTGTGGAATAAAGGTGAATTCCACTTATTCTGTCATCTAAGATTTAATTATTGTTGTGCAGAAAAAATACACGTACACTCATACACACCTCGGGTCGTTAGCGACCCTATACAATTTTTTACAAAAAATGAATACAAAAACAGGCATTATTTTATAATTTTATGATTTTTTTCTTGTTATATTCTTTATAATGAATTGATTGAGGAATACCAAGAAGGTTGATGTCGAACTTTAAAAAATGAACAAGGAGGAGGGTAGTGAATGACGTCCCGGGTCACTAAAGACCCGAGGTATGCATTTAAGGGTTAAGCCATTAGATGGCGGCAAAGATGGTCTTTATGAGCAAGTAACTCAGTCGCAAAGAATTTTATATTGAAACTTGTGAACAAGACGCAAATGACAAATGCTTTGACTAGCTCTGTCAGTGTCAGCAGGGCATGGGAAAACCCATTAAATGTTAAAAGGACAAGATCGCAGTGGACATTCAAAGATTTTTTTTTATTCTAAACATAGGATGACCTGAAGGAAAATGCTAAATCTGAATGCAGGTAATAAACTCTGTCACTCGATATCTCTCTCACAATACTCTTCTACATAATGCAGTAAGCTTCAATGAACAAAATCAGTAGAGAGCAAACATGTTTACATTGCTAAGAGTGGTTGCTAAGACAGACACAGCAACATATACATTCAGTGATGTAGCGATACTTATGTAATGCGGTCAACTGTAGGTTTTCAGGAATTTTACAACGGCTTTGAAAACTGCTCAACCAATCAGAATCAAGGGCCAGAACTATCCGTTTTATAACAGTGGCTACGATTTACTAAAATGAGAGAAGGAATTCTTTATTCGTGGCCACGATATGTATTTTTATGTCCGCATGTCATGCATTTTATTTTTTCCTTTTAGATGGAAATTTAAATGTAAAAATCAGTTTGATTTGCCCTGAAACCTTGATCATTCTGGGTGTGTAGTTAATGTTTGATGTTTAAAAGATGATGTCAGAGCTAATGAGCACAAGTTCTCTCTCAAGTATCCAACGGTATGATGTCATTTCTTAAGCTTTTCTCTTCCCTCACTCATTTGTCTTTTATTTTTCTCTCCACTTTTCTTTTCTATTAACATTCTTGCTAAACTCAGTTTGAATTTCCCACAAACAACAGCATTAGTTACTTCCAGTCAATAGAAATGCCTTCTAAAGAGAGAACAGGGAGGACAGAGAGGAATTCCTCTCTGCTAAATTCTCTCATGGGTCTCTCCATGGAGTCTGTCCTGTTTCAAACATCTCAGTTATATGGGTCAGAGGAGCTATCACAAATATGCAGATGAAATTCCAGTGCACTAAAAGTGCTCTCAAACACAATGCATGCATTTTGTTATTAATTTTAGTTGTTAAAACGTCTAACTGTTACATTAAAACTAGCTCATGATATTTATGGTCTCTCAAAATATCCATCAGACAAAAAAGACAGTGCCGTCCCATCTGTCCATTCTCATTTTTCTCCTTTATTGGAATGGAATGCCAGTGATGTCATTCTATTCTAATGCATCACATTCCAGGTTCTATGGAGCTCTCAGTTAAAGGCGGCGCTGCATGAGGCCTCAGGAGTGTGCTCTCAATGACACACGCACAAAGGAACAGAGTGTGTGAATGTGAGAGAGCTCTTAAAAGTTCCAAAGAGCCACGCAGATTCTTCTGTAGCAGTGGGACAGAGACAAGATGAACTGCAAATGTGCATTGGGAGGGGGTGTACACAGGACTCAAGAAAGATAACAGCATTCTTTTTCCCATTTCAATTGTCTACAAAGCCTAGCTAGACTTGGCTAAAAGGCTAGAATAACCTGGCTAAAACTACGTTTGAATTTGCTGAAGGAACTAAATACCAGTGATCGCAGACAACCAAAAATGGCATTGTATGGCAATTTGGTCAAAAATTTAATGGGGAAATTTCAATGCACATAGAAAAAAAAATAGACATAACAGATGAGTGGACTATAGCATATAGCAGGGGTTTTCAAACCCACAAATTTGCATGGGGTCTTGAGAGGAACGTTTTTTTTTTTTTTTTAATATATTATAAACACTATATATAACACATACATACATTTGTTTCCAATATTAAATATTTGGCTTTTACATTAAAATTACTAAAGCAATCTGTTAACTCTTTCCCTGCCATTGATGGAATTTTACGTGAATTTTACGACACGATGCAATCCATGCGGCAATCCATGTTATATGGTAGGGCCGCTATTACGAATCTTCTGAAAGAGTACAGAATCTCCTGATCAAAACACTGGTGAAGAAGCAGCAGAAACAAAGATAGAAGCATTGCTTACGCACATGTAAAATTTAGCAATCATCAAACATTAAACAGCATATTAATCAATGCCTGACATTACCGAATGAAATGTCGACCCAGCAGGAGGTTTAGGACTGTGAAGCTTTAGGGGTGTTGATGGACTTCTGCTCTTCTACATCTATATTTTGATCATCGTTCTAAATCCAATCCGGACATAGTCTTTGTCAAAAGCACGATTTTCTCAGCTTTTTGTTCAAAATGTTGCTTTTTTATGAAACTTACCCACATTCAAGTGTTGATTTGAGGAAAGCATGCAGCTAAAACACAATTTTTTTTTTTAGTTTGTTTAAAAGCAGAGACCCTCTTCTTTCTTTTGATATATATGTATGTTTAGATACAACAAAGTATTCTGGGGTCTATGACATTTTTGTGAAAATGATCAAAAATGCTGGCACTGACTTTTTCTTTTCTTTTCTTTTTTAAATGCTGGCCAGTTAAGATGTTGTCTAGAAGATATTTACTTTTTAATAAGTTAACAGTGTACCTTAGATTAACAACCCCATGGAATAAAAGAATCACTATTGATCTCGTGATTTCTGACAAGACTTTAGAAAGAATGCATAATGAAATGGTAATGTATGTTAAATGTTATTATTAAACACAGGATCTTCTTGGTTATCTAAGATTGTATTATCTACAAAACAGCACAGCTTGTAGCCTGTTAAGTAGCCCAGGCTGAATTATTTGCAAAAATTATTTGAGTAAGTCAATAAATGCTACCTTGCAAGTACTGCAATAAAATATTAGCTCCCACAAATGAATCCAAAAAACAATCTTATCGGCAAAGTGACACAATTTTAATGTCCATTCAGCAGTTTCCAAATCTGGTCTTGGCAATGGGATGGTGGATGGACGCCAGCACACTGCGGGCAGCGTGGGACAGTCTTTTTCTTTTTTATTTCCTACATTTCAGCTGCTGTAATTACACGTTCTTTCTTTTCCTCTCCTCCATCTCTCTCTTTAAAACTTCCTTTCAAGTGGTACCATCTCTTGCTGCACCTCAGTGAATCGATCCATTTTATTCCTCTCTGGTCTCTAGTCTTTTGTCTCATTTTGGCTGTCGCTCAGGATTACAGCCAGTCTTCTGCTTTTGGTAGATCCCGCCAACTTCTCTCTTTCACCCAAGTTACTTTTCTCAGTCTATCTCCCGCCTACCATCTGAATCTAGGCTCTGCTCCAGCAGTCCCGGCTTGTCTGCTGCGGTTCTGTCTGAAGGGTCATGGACTGGGAGAGCTAGGTTAATGGCTGACATGTGTTTGGAGAAGGAAGTGTGCTTGTTTTCAGTCCCACATTCTTACCAATGGCCTTGTTCTTTGTACAAGGCGCCACAATATGGTGAAGGACCTGTCTGCAAATAGATGGATGTTGTATTCTCAATCAGAGATGGATACACATTGCTGTGTTTTCTTAGCTATCATTAGCATCCCTTTAGCTGTGTATTATGGTAATGTATTCAAAGTACAAACAAAGGCGTTTTATGGTACCGTGAGGCCCCAGGACACCACACTCTTGTCCCCCACTAGACGCCTGATGCAAGTCTGCAGTATTTTACGTAGTCATAGATTGTAGTCAACCTACTTTTGTTGAACTGTTTTTACTGTATAACTCTCTCAATAGTTTAGCATGTTAATGGACATGACCAGTGTTAATGTATTTGGTCTTGGTGGAGTAGATCTGCTACACACATTGCTCCTGCAGTTGAATATTGCTGATGCAGCTGTAAAACAAGTACAGAGACTTGCTACTATCAACACATCCACAGGACATGACATACTGCTGCAGCACAAATAGCATACATGAAATTACCCAGAGCAGATCTAGACAGGTGGAGCTGGGGAAGGTGGAGGGTTTAATGCAGTGTAACACCATGTCTACACTGGACGCAAGTGGCGCAACGCGACACGTCAAAAGATAATATAACCCATTATAATTAGTGATATTGTCTACACCAGGGGTAGGCAAGTTCGGTCCTAGAGAGCCGCTGTCCTGCAGAGTTTAGCTCCAACCCTGAAAAAAAAACCTTCAGCTGCCTATAGCCTTACTAATCCTGAAGAGCTTGATTAGCTTGTTCAGGTGTGTTTGATTAAGGTTGGAGCTAAACTCAGCAGGACAACGGCTCTCTAGGACCGAACTTGCCTACCCCTGGTCTACACTGAATGCGGCGTGGTGTGACACAACAAATTCCCGACAGTAAACGGATTGCCCATTCTATTTCTGACATAGTCCAAGTGCTTTGCAACGACTGGTTTGTCATCGCGTTCACTGTAGACAGCTTTTAGCTGTTGCGATGCGATGCGAAAAAAGTCATGTCTGGTGTAGACTTACAGCAAACACTGACCCAAACTATTTAATTGCTGAGGAAGCATTTTCATTGGCTGCAGATGCAGCAGAGAGTTTCATGACTGAACTAGATATTTATTGCCTGAAATATTTGTATTTATTGTCAATGTCTACTTGATAAATTGTTGTTAATGTTAAAATGAAGAGTTTGGCTCCAAAACACGATAAACGCCATTTTCAAAAAAATTGAGTTTCTGCCAAAATCAGTATTGTATCTGGTCGGTATTGAAAAGTCATTTATTAATTTTGCACAAAATGCGATATCCGTCGTGTTATTCTGTCATGTTTTCTCCCTTTCTCTTCAAAACGCGACAAACGCCAGTCTCCTTTTTCTGCAGAATGCGATATATCCGTTTAACCAATCACAGCGCACCATTCCACACAGTGTAAAAATTGAAGGCTTTTTTAAAAAGCCGTTTTTAATACCAATGTACTCGGCAAATGAGTTTATTTTAACCGTGCGGTGGCGCCAGATACTCTTTAAACGGTAATGACAAATCATTTATAACATTAACAAGATGACTCGTTTAATTAATTTTGGGAGCAACGGCTGAATGTATTTTTAGTAAAATTCCTGTATATAAGATAAATATTGGCAAAGTTTAGACTCTGTCATATATGTGAATCAACTTTGTTGTGTATTTTCAATTTGAAAAATAACTTTTATATTGATGGATTACGATTTGCATTTTGAAAAAAAAAGTGTCATGGATTTATTGCATTTTGGGGAAAAAATAATACGTTTTTATAATAAACTTTTTAAAATCAAAATGTAGATTTGAATTTTATGCTATGTGAAAGTTTGAAACAGAAAATAGTGGTTTTCATCTTGCCACTTTCTTGGTAAAGCAAACACCTTTTTACTCAAATTAATCAAAATGGAGTTATTGCGTTTTGGAACCAAACTCTTCGAATGTTGTTGTATTTCAAATGATAATTGATCAGTGAAGGATGAGGAGAAATAAATAGAGCAGCATGAAGAGAAAAAATTCAGTCAAAAAAATATTGACTTGAAGTACTCCCTAAGATATTAAATTTGAATAATTTATCAAAACATTTGCATGTTAAGTTTGCTGATGTTAGTTAATTATCACATGGCATGCAAGTAAACAAAATATTTATTTTTTTAAAGGTTTAAAAATAAGTTAAGGTTTAGGGGTGGGTTCGAAGTTAGTACCTAGTACATGTGAAACAGGACTGTAAAATAAAGTGCTTTTCAACTATAAACTATGATTTTTTTAAGGAAAAATGCCTGTATTCTGTTGCACTCTGTCTGTCTAGCTGTTGTTGAACAAAAGAACACCCCTAAGAAATGTCTCAGGGTATGCTGGACCTTAATTACACAGGGCTTTCTTGAGACTGTCGTTTACACATCCCGTTTTGATAACCTGTGATTTTGTGTAGAACAACAAGTACCACAAAAAATAGTTTACTTTGGATATAACCAAGAATATACAGTGGGCTAAATGTCTCTTTAATATGTCTTCCTTTACTCTCTTTGTCCCTGTATCACCTCGTGTACCAGTACCACAATGAGCAGAGCTAAATTTCTTGATCCCTTGTGTAATTTCCTTCATCACCTCATCCTTCCCACTGTCTGTTCCTCCCTCTCATTACAAGACTCTTTCAAGCTCCGATGACTACAAAACAAGGCCATAAAACACCAGCACAAAGCCAGTGACAAGACACTGCGCTTTCATAGAGAGACTTGGGGGAGGGAAATGACGAAAGGAAAATGGGTGAGAGAAAACAGATGGTAAACAATGCAAACTACAGAACACTGATGAAGGACATATGAGAGAAAACAAAGAAAAAGAGTGGAATCAAGATAAGAGTGAAAGCTTATCAAACATGAGGCATGTTTGTAACAGAGAGAAAAACTAAATAAAAACAGAAAAGAAGGGATATGTATGAAATGTTTTTTTTTTTTTTAAGTTAATATGCAGCAGATGGTTTTCAGACATTGAATATATTACAGCTCAAAAGCAACACTGCACTCTAAAAAATGCTGGGTTAAAAACAACCCAAGTTGGGTTGAAAATGGACAAACCCAGCAATTGGGTTGTTTTAACCCAGCGGTAGGGTTAAATGTTTGCCCAACCTGCTGGGTAGTTTTATTTAACTCAAATATTTTTAAAAAATTACTGTATTGCTTAATTAAAATTAACCCAAAGTATGTTAGTAATGAACATTTATTAATGTTCAATGAATAATTATTAAACAATAAACATTTATTAAACTGCTTATTAATAAATTTATATGAATAAACTATTAAACTATTAAATTTATATTAATAAAATATTAAAGCTTATTAATAAACATTCACCTTTTGTCTATTATTGTTGCCTCTAATTGCATCTGGTTTTTAATTTCCCAACTATTTTGGGTTCATTTTAAGCTAGCCATATAGCAATTTTTAAACAATAGTTGGTTTAAATAAAACTTCCCAGGAGGTTCGGCAAACATTTAACCCAACCGCTGGGTTTAAAACAACCCAATCGCTGGGTTTGTCCATTTTCAACCCAACTTGGGTTGTTTTTAACCCAGCATTTTTTAGAGTGTGAGCAACACAACAATTATAGCAGGTTTGCATCAACCCTGTTCTTCAAACAAAAGTATTTTATGTCTGCACTAAAGTTCGCTTTTAGCATTTAGTTGTTTCTGTCAGTCTAAACCAACACATGACCAGTTCAAACAGAATCTGCAGACTTTTTTGTATTTTCTTTGCTGATTTTGATCTGTCAGGTAAAATGTGTTAAATGGAACTATGAGTTATACTTTTATTGGTACCAAACGGATATTCAATTCTGTGGAAATCTACCAACATTTTAATCAATCATTGCATTCAGATACTATGAGGGCCTGCAAATGACAAATTATGCCTACAAAATGTTAAATTATCGGGCAAACAATTCCCCTTCTTATATGGTCACTCTTTTGTCTGGCTATCACCAGACGAAGCTCAATTTAAAATTGAACTTTGGTCTGGGGAGTTTGCTATGTATTTCCTACTGCACAAGAGGCGTGATCAACGAGCATTATTCACGCAATTGGATAGTCCTTCAACCAATCAGATCAACGATCCGGGTGACGTACTTTGCAGAGCGATGCGAAAACTCCAGACAGGTTTAGTTTGTATTGGTTTGTAGCATTGATCAGCGGTTTGCAGAAGCAGCAATGGCATCGAGCGATTTTTACAGGTTGTGCAAAAAACATGAAAGTGAGTGGTATTTACACCCAGTCGAGGGATTTGTTTGCTAAACTAAAGAAGTCATTTAGCATTGTTGAGAGGTTAAAAGGAATTGGATTGACTGTCGTGCGAGAGACGTCATCGTGTTATACCCGCCCAGAGCCATAGAAAGAGCTCTGTACCCGCCAATAGCGAGCAAGGTGGATAAGCCAGTCTGTGATTGGTTCCCGCAAAAGTGTAACAGACGCAGTAGAAATGAATGTACGGGTTTCCAGACTGAGTTGCCGGGCGAAATCAAATCGCCGGCAGATCAGGCTGGGTTTACCCAGTCTAGTCACTCTTGATCATTCAAAAACAATCTGAACAATATTCTGTTGGGTTAAGAGAGCATACCATGTATTATACAGAAACTGAGATGAGAAGCTTGTATTTAGTATTTTCTAAATTTCAAACATTTCAATAAAAAAAGAAAATCAAAGACAGATCATGCCATTAAGCATCTGATGAGATTCGTTATGAAAAAAAGGACATTTTAGACAATTTAGCAATCAGTTTAGCTTACATTTCCATTTATGCGTTTAGCAGGCGCTTTTACCTAAAGCGACTTACAAAAGAGGAACTAAAACAGTTCTTTAAAGTGTCAAAGTAATATTACAATTCCAGGTTTATTAGACAACTAGATTGGGCAGCAGGCTAGAGAAGAGGAGAAATGCAGAAAAGAAAAATATTTTTTTAGAATCTCTTGCCTGTGTCTTGTTGATATATCTGCGAGTGTGTTTATATCCCCTTAATAAAAGATTGACCAGCTGTTTGTGGACACTAGACTCACACCCTGAGGGAGTAAAAATTCCTTCTGCCAGATCCTCATTGCAAGAGATTACTGAAAGCATTTTTGTGAAGCTTATAAATACTGACTGTGCTGACAGAAAAAATGCTGTGTATCATTATATGGAGGTATGCAGACAACAAGTCCAAATCCAATGTTTCAGTAACATCCTGTCAAATAAAGGTTGGAATACACTACACAAATTTTCAAATCTGAACAGATTTTAAAACACTAGGCATCATACACTTGCCAACTGGGCCTTGAGCACTAAACGAACTGAGGGTCACGCACTTTCAAGTTGTTCCAAACACCACAAACACACGCAGAATCATGTGCCTCTTTACTAGGAGATGCACGACAAATAAAAACAATATGTGTTCCAAAATCAGCTCAAATTATCAATGGGCCCATTTACACCTGGTCACTTCATGTGTTTTCTCTGACCGGATAGCTGTCAGATCATGAAAATACCAGGTGTACATGTCCTCCAAAATGCATTTAAATTTGAGACTGATTTCAATCTGAACACTCAAACCACTTCAGGAGGTGGTTTGAGATGGATTCCAGATGAAATGTAAATGCATTACTCCTCCCAAAATAACAACCATGGGAGAGTGCGTTATCGGCTCCTGTTAGCCAGATATGACATTGCCCGTTACAGATGAGAAGCCTATCTCTTCAGTGAGGCCATGCACGCAAAGTGCCACAAATGAAACTGAAAAGTTTGACGTTGCATCCTGAAGTCAACACACAATCATTTTCATTAAATGTAGTAACACCAAATGATCTTACCAGTGCTGATGCCGCTCTCTCCTATTAAGGCAGATGATGATAAATAAAATGCAGTTTATACCTGTTGCTTTCATTGATGTGAACTCCTTAAATTCGTAAGATCAGATTTATATTTTTTTTGCGGGGATACATTTATGTGGCCAAGTGTAAATGGAACAGTTTAAAAAAAAAAAACAGAAAAAAACTCATGTTTAAATAGGCCTAAAAATGACCAGGCATAAATAGCTCCAATAACACAACATGTTGTACATCCCCTGGATGGAATCTGAAGCTAAAAACAACAGAGTCTGTGCCCACTGTGATTTCCTATGAACTCTGCCAACTTGTATCTGCTCTGACTTTGAGCAACTGGCTTTGACTTGTCCAAATTGTAAATGGGGGCAAAAATCTGTGAAATTGTACAGTGTATTCCAGCTTTTAGATGCCTTCATCTGGTTGATGGCAGCAGATGTGTCCTTTGTGTGCATTTTGGTGGGTGGTGGAAATAATGAAAGAATAAAAATGTTAACATTGTTAGCCTGTAGAAGTATTGTTGTCATTAAAAATTGTTCGGTTATTGCCAAAATGGGTCATTTAACTGGCTAACTTCAGTGGTTAGCCCTGCTATTAGGTGCAAAAATCATGTTTCTCCATTGATGGTAATTCTCAAAGGTAGCTGTGAATTCTTTTTTTTTTTGGCAAGTCACATTTACATAGATTTCAAAGGGTTTCATTGAAATGAATGGGAATGCTAACAGTCAGTTCTCATCAGGTCTTTCTGAGCTCCTAGGTTATTTCCTAAGCTCTCATGAATGTGTTCTAGATCATTAGACATGATGCTATGGTGCCTTGGAAGCCTGTCTGAAACCAGTTTCCATATGAGGAGCCTTCATACAAAGACACTAAGTCATTGACTGACTGGGCAGCGAGGCAGCTGGCTTTTCTGGCACAGCCACTAATGTGTTAGGAACAAAATTATAGCAATAGCGCATATACATTTGAAAGACAAAGGCATTGCATTGGGAAAGATCAAAACAATAATTTCAGTATATAGATGAAATCACAGCAGATCATTACCCTCAGTAAAGATCACTATAGCTCCAATAGACGGGGCACTGTGACCCTGAAAGTGTCCTCTTTCACTACACCTCTTTTTTCCCCTACCTCACTCTCTCTTTCTCCCTCATTTTCTTTTTCCCTCGGTAACTTCTATTTTTATCAGGGCTTAAAGCGCAGTCAATTCACCTGCTGTAAGGCAGAGGAGAAACGCAGGTAGAAAGCAACTCAAAACTCTAGGAGCTGTTTAGGTAACTGCATTATCCTGCCTCTGCTATTACATTTAGCCGTTTTAAAAAAAGAGCCTCGAGAAGAGCTGAAATTCATTCTCCTCCACAGTTTGTGATAATGTGTTTGTGTGTGCGTGACAATGTTTCATATTCTGAACAGTGATTTCTTCTATTTTCTTTAATGTATCCTGTAAACATCAGAGAACCAGACAGACTGAAAGCTATTTTTTGGATTCTTTTTTTTTTTTTTTCTCCCACACAAGAATGTTCCTTTACACGGTGATAGGTATGTATAATTTACCCCCCAAAAAATGAAAGTTCTCCCATCATTTACGCACTGTCATTCTAAACCTGTATGACTTTCAGGTGTCATTGTGTTTTGTTTTGTCCATACAATGAAATTCAATGGTAATCAAAAGTGCTTGGTTACCACCATTCTTCATAATAATGTATGTTGTGTTCCACCAAAGAATCAAAGTCATGCAGACTTGGAACAACATGAGTGTGAGTAAATGATGGCAGAATTGAACTATCCCTTTAATTATTTACTTTTACTTGCTGACAGCAAATCATAAAACCTCCAAAAGAGTGCAACAGAAGTGTTGAGAACATAAAACCCATTCATTTGCTTTATAGAGACAATTGTTTGGCAATAATGTGCATTTAGGACCTGCCACAGTGATATGATCTTCTGTAGATGCCACAAAGTTGAAGTTATTTAATGAAAAAACTCAAAAAAATTGAGTTACTGGTGAAAAACTACACTACCCAATCATAGAAGCTGCTGTTTCCATGCAATACTTCATAATTACTGATTAATTAAAGGATTAGTTCACTTCAGAATTAACATTTCCTGATAATTTACTCACCCCCATGTCATCTAAGATGTTTATGTCTTTCTTCAGTCGAAAAGAAATTACGATTTTTGAGGAAAGCATTCCAGGATTTTTCTCCATATAGTGGACTTCACTGGGTTTCAACGGGTTGAAGATCCAAATTGCAGTTTCAATGCAGCTTCAAAGAGCTCTACACCAGTGGTTCTCCAGTCCTCAAGACCCACGTTTTGTATGTCTCTTTTATCTGACACACTTATTTCAGTTCATGGAGCTCTCTCCTAACAAGCTGATGATCTGAATCAGGTGTGTTAAATAAGGGAGACATAAAAAATGTGCAGAGCAGTTGAGAAAGATGGCTCTACACAAACCCAGATGAGGAATAAGGGTCTTGTCTAGCAAAACAATAGGTCATTTTCTAAAAAAAATTAAAACTTATATGCTTTTACCCACAAATGCTTGTCTTGCATTGCTCTGCGATGTGCCACACTTTACGTAATCACGTTGGAAAGGTCACGCGTGATGTAGGCGGAAGTACCAATCCAGTAACGCCCATTATAAAAAAAGGTAAAACAACGATGTCTGATGATTTTGAAGTGGAAGGAGAAAATGATATTCGCCCTACTGCGGTACTTCCGCCTACATCAAGCGTGACCTTTCCAACATGGTTACGTAATGCGTGGCACATCGCAGAGCAATGCAAGACAAGCATTTGTGGTTAAAAGCATATAAATTTTGTATTTTTTTTAGAAAATGACCAATCGTTTCACTAGATAAGACTCTTATTCCTCGGCTGGGATCCTGAAGAGAGCTTTGAAGCTGAATTGAAACTCCAATTTGGACCTTCAACCCTTTGAACCTTGCTGAAGTCCACTATATGGAGAAAAATCCTGGAATGTTTTCCTCAAAAACCTTAATTTCTTTTTGACTGAAGAAAGAAAGACACAAACATCTTGGATGACATGGGAGTGAGTAAATTATCAGGAAATTTTAATTCTGAAGTGAACTAATCCTTTAACTTGGCAAAAATCGACTTCCATGAAGCTTTGCGAATGACGTAATTCTAGACTCTCAAATTATTTTTATATTGGTCTATATCTAGATATTTCACAATACAATTGTTTATATGCTCAAAATCAATACTTTACAAAGTTTTATACTGTAACCTCATTTTTGATTCAATTACATCATTCACAAAATTTTAATGGGATAAGATTAATTCTGAATATTTAAAAAAAATATCTACAGTCTTTCCTTTTTAGTTGCTTAAATTTATGATTTATATGGGAGCTAGTTTGTTTCTCTTCTTTACAAATCCATATGGAGAAAATTAAAGGGGAAGATTCAAGGTCAATAAAAATGGTATGAAATGGTATGAAATCCATACACTTCCACTAACAATGTGAACACTCTTTCAACCCACTATAAAATCCTCCCAGCACAAACTGTATTTGTAGGAGTAGGAAATTCAGTGTGTTTTAATTTGGGGTGACACTCTTTAAGAGCTTGTCTATGTAAGCAGCATATCATGCCTTTAGGGAACACAAGCTCTGACAGCTCCAAAGCCCCCACTGAGAGAGATACAAGATAGAGACAAACCACAGCATGAACTGCGTGAATAGCGGAGGGAAGAATCATGCGGGTTGCATGACACCCATTATGAGTTGCTGTTCTTTTAGCTTAAGCGTTTTCTTATCAAGCCTGTCAGCATGAAATTACTTACACATAATTCTAGTGCGGTCTACCACACAATATTGTGCGTGTCGTAATACAATAGCATGCTCTAACTACAAATGTAGTATCCATTCAAATTAATAAATAATGCTTGGGAATCTCATGCAATACATTTTTAAAACTAAAGCCACTTTGTTTTTAGCACACAGTATATTTGTGCTTGTTTGAGAAACTGCAGATGTTTTACACAGGAAGTACATTCTTGATGCATGTGTCATTGGCACTTGGGACAACTTTCACCAAAATGTGTGTTATTTGTAAACATAAAAGTAAAAAAGCATGAAAAATAATGCTTAGGTTATTTTCACAGTGCATATAAATTAAAATATAGTGCAAGAATGTTTGCGTTTGCATTGGTTGAGTTCCTTTTGTTGTGTGGCTTAAATGCAGCTCACCTGGCAGGTTGTTATTGCACTACAGAGCGTAAAAGAACACAATTAACACAACACTGACAAAAACAACATATGGCCCCCATCAGCAGCTGCATCTGAGCACTGAAATCAGTGTAAACTCACTGACCAAACACCACCTAACATGTTGTTATCTGATTGGTTTTAACAGCTGTCTGTTTACAGCTCTTTTGAATTCCCAATGTAAAGGCCACCAAGCTCTTACCACACACAGAGTTCATTAACCACACAAACACAAACCAGGTGAAGTAAATGTGTGTTTTGTGACAGATGCATCTTGACATCTCAGCTGGTCCAACATTCTTTATAAAAAGCCCCTTAATACATGCAATTTACATATTATTTTTATTCATTGAATGGTATATATTTTAAATAGTATGTGCATGGAGCTAAATCTGATCAAATGTAATGTATTTTTAGGTTAAATTTGATTCATATATTTACCAAAGAAATAATAATACAATAAATAAATAAAAGCCATGAAACATTGTGAAAGGAACTGGTTCTTATGGGTCAATTTTGATCTATAAAAAGTTATTTTTATATATAAAAAAATGTATTACTGCCTGGATGCATGACGTTTGTTTACCAACTGCTTCCACTTCACATCAAAACTATATATAAAATAGTAAACATATTAGTAGTAGTCAGTGCTGGGTAATAACTGATTAAATGTAATCTGGATTAGATAATCAGATTCCAAAAATTAATTACCTGTAATTAGATTATATTACATTATATTATGTTTTAAAATACTCATAATCTGACTGTGGTTACTTTTTTTTATTGACTACATGATAACGTTATTCTCACAATGGCAGTAAATTATTCATAATTAATTGATAAATGATAATTCATTGCTAAGTCAATAATAATAATATTAATACTAATAATCAATAATAAAATCCACCGATGTTAGCTAATGGTCATATGACATGCAGGTAAACAAAAAAGAATTTTGATTGTTTTTATGTATGTATGTATTTATTTATTTATTTATTAATTATTATTTAATTACTTAATAGCTTTTCATTAAACCCACCAACCCCAGTCTGGGAAACCTTTACGTAATGTAATAGCCTATTTAATGCACTTGTTGATAAAGAATGGAATATATTTTCTTTCTCTTTGCATTTTTATATTAATATGGTATAAGATTGTATTATTCAAAACAATGTGAAAAACGAGTTACGTCAAAGGTAATCTAAAAGTAATCTAAAAGTAGTCAGATTATACCCTACTACCTTGATGTAATGGGTTACGTTACTAACTACATTTTTTTTTTTTTTTTTTTTCATGCAATTTAGAATCAGCAACCAACTATAATTTGTAAGTAATCCCAGCACTGGCAGTAGTAATATTATTAGACAATCGCACAACTGATCATGTGATGTCAACATGACGCCGCCCATGAGGTTGCGACCCGCTCAATGCAGAATAAAACCCTTTTTTTCTAGAATATGGATGTCTGGAGTGTAAGCAAACATCATTAAACATTCTTTCCATTATGTGTAAAACTTTTTCAATTAGCAAAAAATTACTGAGTTCAGCTTTAATATAATAATCATTAGCCTGCCGCTTTTTGTTCTAAGTTGTTAGTTGACCGGACTCAGGTTTCTTCTATAGTTCATTAGATGCAAGTTGGATTTCAGAGACACTGTAATCCGGTTTCCCCATAAACACATTTACCCCCCAAAAAGATTTCCTCCTTATCGAATATGGGCTTCATACAGGCTAACTTACCTCAGCATGACAGCAGACTACAGCCAGGAGGAAAAGCACGGGTAAACATCGAAACATCTGTAACGGGCGTAGCGGGCGGAGAGAAAAAAAGATTAGGGATGAAAATACATTACAAACACAGAAAGCGTTCAAAGCAATACAACACAAGTTGTTTAGACGGTGTAAAAGGTTATAAATAGTGTTCAGGTTTCTCACCATTTTTGTTAGAAAAGCCGATTGAGTGTGTTGTAGGAGGGAAAGCGCGGCGTCTCGGTCCGCTGTAGATGTGGATCTGAGGATGTGATCGCAGGAAACTCGAGCAGCGCTCAGGAATCTGTTTCTTCCCCCCTCCGTGACGTGACGTGGCCCGTGAAAAGCCGTGGAGCAGATCCAGATAAAGAGCACACACTCAAATTCACACACTCCTCAGTGAGTGACCGACTTTACTTTGAAGAGCCTACCATTTTATATTAGTCCACATTACATGAAAATTAATGATTGGAATTGCAAGAAAACGGCTATCGGGGAAGCAAAGCAACATCATTTTGTTTTGTCAAATAATAGTTAGAAAAGTTGTAAGCGCAAATATAAAAGGAGAGAGAGAGAGAGAGAGAGAGAGAGAGAGAGAGAGAGAGGCTAATGTGGCATGTATACTAGCTACATAACGGATAAATAAAGACAGCTTCCAGTGTGGCTACGAAAATAAGTAGAACAAAGAAAATCTATCGCAAATCATTATGTGAGAAGATTAAAAAAAAAATAATAATATGCAAATATGCCATCGCTGTCAGTTACATTTTGAATGCTGCTGATCATTCATTTATGGCTGAGATTTTAATTTTCTTCATAAATATGCTCCATTTAGGCCTATTAAAATTAAAGTTTTTTTTTTTTAAATATTAAAGCCCCATTGTGTTTGTCATTGATATTTACTACTTTTCAAATGCCTTTAAGTGTAGATTTTATACCATTTTCCTACCATAGCCTACTCTTCTATCTTAAAATATAAAAATCATAAAAATAACCATTATTAATTAAAAAAAAAAAAAAACATGATGATTTACACAATGCAGAAATGTCATAAACCATTTCAATAATTGTGTGAGAATTATTTATATATTTTCTCTATATATTAATGTCTCACAGTTGCAGCACTTCCACCCCACCACTGTAACGACTAACAGAGCACAGTGTTTTATTAAAAGTTGAAGTAGGTCCATGCCTGTTTAAGGAAGCATTTGAGGTGAAATATGAAATGTGAAGTGCGAAGAAAACAACAAAAAATCAATGTAGATTTTCACTGTCAGATGATTATTTTCATTAAAGTTGAGGTGTCTGATCAAAGGCAGTAATCATAATGGAGACCCTCATGCAGTGTTTTTGTAATCTACCACGGTGACAAGGAGCCACTGCATGCCATCCTAAGATAAAGCATCACCACCCTGGCAATTTGGTTTCCCAATCTACAAATTGTACAAGCAATGATTCTTGGACTGCTTTTCAGCAGCTGCACTTCTTAATGAGATGAAAAGACACTGTAAAATATGGCAAGAAAATCACATTTTACAGCTAACTCATAGTTTCTCTAAGAAATCTAATCTCGACTGGAAAGGAATGTCTGTGACTGTGGTGTTATTTATTATTATTATTTTTTTTTTTTTTTTTTCACAACGCTTGTCCTATTTTGACCTTTATCAAGTACCATAACTAGCATTTTCTTGTGGCGTACAGATTCTGTCACCTTCCTTATAGATATAAAACTTTTTTGTCATAAAAAAACAAAGAAGAAGAAGTAATTAAACTGCAAATAAAAAAATGTTATTATTTGCTTTATTTTCATTCTGTGTATTACTTGAAGCATGTTGTCATGGGTTGTAGTATATAAATAAGGCGCATGACGAAGAACTTCAATAAGGAGTAGTTTTAATCCAAAAATAGCATTACACAGGAGCTACAACCACTCAAACGAGATCAGATAAGAACTGAAAGAATACAGGGCTTATAAACACTAGAGTTCGTCCTCACACCATAACGAGTACACCTGAGGAGGGAGGGACTTTGGAGGTGGGCATGGAGCTGGTGATGGGCAGGGAAGCGGAGGAGTCGGTGGAGACAGACACCATGGTGGAGCTAAAAAATCAGTAACGGGACTGAGCTGATGAATCGGCGGTACTGAGGCAAACCAGTGCAATGACAGAGGGAGCGAAGACGATGGGGAACCTGGAGGGAAGAAGAAACCATGTGGAGCTGAAGGGATGGATCCAGAAGTCCATGGTTGAGGGCAGAGCGATGACTGACTGAGGCTGATCTGGAGGGACGAGGGAGCCCGGAGGAGTCCTAGGGCTGACGGACCACGGTGGAGATGAGGGATTCAAACGCACAAGGTCACGGCGTCAAAGGTTCACAGCTTACAAGGAGTTTAAAAGGTTTTAGCTTCTGGTTTAAATGGAGAACGAGGTACAATTATAGACTTCTTGTTATGTTATGTTTTTGTTATTTCAATTTGTTTTCTTTATCAAGATTACTTGTTTGTTGTTATTTTGTATGTATATTTAGGTATGTTTAAATCATTGATAGGTTTACTTATTTGTATTTGGTTTTGTATGTTTGTTTCAAGGTTTATTCATTTTGGTGTTTTGTTTTCTTTTTTGTATAAGCTCTTATGTTGATTCTCAATGAGTCACGGAGATGTATTACATCTTATGGCATCCAACGGTGATCTTATCTGTGACGGACATTCAAATAAAGTGTGGGAATCATCAGTCGGAGAGTCTATCCTTTCTTAAAGGATTAGTTAAATTTCAAATTAAAATTTCTGGATAATTTTACTCACCCCCATGTCATCCCAGATGTTTATGTCTTTCTTTCTTTCTTCAGTCGAAAAGAAATTAAGGTTTTTGAGGAAAACATTCCAGGGTAGCGTTTCCCAAAAGCATTGTAAGCCTAAGTTGATTGTAGCTCTATTGGTGGCAATGGTTCTATGATCAACTTAGGCTTACAATGCTTTTGGGAAACGCAGGTTTATTCTCCATAAAGTGGACTTCAATAGTTACCAGTGGGTTGAAGGTCCAAATTGCAGTTTCAGTGCAGCTTCAAAGGGCTCTACACGATCCTAGATGAGGAATAAGGGTCTTATCTAGCAAAACGATCAGTCATTTTCTAAAAAAAAAAAAAAATGTATATATATATTTTAACCACAAATGCTCATATTACACTAGCTCTCTTCTTCTTCTTGTAGAAATCCGGCAGTGTAGATGCTGCTAAGTGTATTACTGCCCTCCACAGGTCAAAGTTTGAATATGCTAGTGCAAGTATATAACAATTAGTTCAAACTTTGACCTGTGGAGGGCAGTAACATATATATATATATATATATATATATATATATATATATATATATATATATATATATATATATATATATATATATATATATAGAAAACGACCTATTGTTTCGCTAAATAAGACCCTTATTCCTCATCTGGGACAGAGCCCTTTGAAGCTGCACCGAAACTGCAATTTGGACTTTCAACCCACTGGTAACTATTGAAGTCCACTTTATGGAGAATAATCCTGGAATGTTTTCCTCAAAATCCTTAATTTCTTTTCGACTTATGACAGAAAGACAAAAACATCTTGGATGACATGGGGGTGAGTAAATTATTAGGAAATTTTACTTTGAAAGTGAACCAATCCTTTAAGCCAGGGAGCTACAGTAAGAGCTTGCCATCGTCGATCCCTTGTGCTGCTCCAAAGAATACTATGGCTGGTGGAGGAACTTTAATGTCACTGCGCTCGTTGGGTACAGTATGATTGCTCTCTTAACGGATCAAGAGTAAAGCGAAGTTTCAGCGGATGGTTCTACAAATCAACCAGCAGAAGATGGACCAATTTAATGGACTAGTCAAAGAAAGAGAACTGTTCCAAATTATTTGCTGAATTGCAGTGAGTATCAAAGACAAAGAAATTAAATTAATTCATTAAGGGACAAATCATTTCTCGTTTGTCATTGTACCTACCTGATTTAAAGGTTAATGGACATTTCTGCGTGTACAGTTAGCCTATGAATGGACTAAAGTGTATTGAATATATCAGTTTCACATTTAATAGTTATGTTTCAGCACATGTGGTCAGTGAATCTGCTGAACAAATTACAAATTAACTCTGTAATTATTTAATGTTCCTACTGAACTTTGTAATTACTTAATGTTCCTACTGAAAAATGTTAGCCTATCAGCAGGAAGAGTTACAAAAGAAGGAGAAAAAGATTGTATCTTTATATAATCAATGGGAAATAGAAGCCTGAAGTGCAAGTGAGCATCTTAAATCAGATGCATTAGACCCAGTTAGCTATTTTGGTCAATACTTTGGAGACAGCTAAAAATAAGGTCCTATATGCTTATGATGATTTAGGCAGTATGTATCATCTACTACTAAAATGTGGAGAAGAATGGATGCGTGTGAAGCAGTTACAGCTGACATCATTAAAATTGTTAATAAAAGAATAACAGGTGTAGAAGGAGATTTTGATGGTGAAAGCGGAAAAAAAGGCTACTTTGTACCTTATTAGACCATCAATATGCCCATTCAGTCTTTGGTTCAATGATTTCACAAGTTAGTCAGAAAATTTGTAATTCCAGTCATTGCTCTATCATATCAAGTTTATAAGCCAAATGTGTAGATGCTGCAGCTGAAGTAGTTCTACTAGAAGAATCAAAGCAAAGAGAAAAAATAAATCAGCTAGAAGAACAATATAAAAAAGCTAAAGGAACTAGAGTGAATTCAATCGCAAATGGATCTGAAAGCAGCTCAAGCTAAACTAGAAATCTACAATCAAGAAGATGAGGATAAAAAGACTTTGTCCAACGATTGTATGGATCAGAATCAGATTTGTCAAAAGGTGAATGTCATGAAACCAAAAAGCTGACAGTTAAAGCATCAGCAACTGATATACCTCTTCTTTTTCAAGCATTTCAAGATGACATGTCTATGAGCAAGCTGTCGGTGCCAGAGCCTCCTGTTTTTACTAACGACCCCATTCATTTCATTGAGTTGAAACAATCCTTTGTGGCACTTATTGACAAGAAAACCATCTCTTCTGCTGATAAGATGTTTTATCTCAAGAAATATGTGAGTGGTCCTGCTAGAAAAGCTTTAGAAGGAACTTTCTTCAGAACAGATGATACGTGTTGTGGTGATATTAAAAAGGCGTTTTGAGAAAAGCTGGCAAGCTGGTCTAAAATTCACCCAAAGGATGCCATTGCTCTACAAGCTTTCTCTGATGCATTTTTAAATGCATGCCAGGGTGCCATGCCACATGTCAAAAGCCTCCAGATTTTAAATGATTACCAAAATCAGAAACTTGTGCTTAAATTACCCGATTGGGCAATTAGCAGATGGAATCGTCAAAGATGGAATTGTTAAAGAATTTGCTGCATTTGTGCTTTGTCAAGAAGATAACCGCCAACTTGACAACTGTTTCAGTTTTCTCAGCAAACCATTGGAGTAGCGACAGAAATGTGTCCAAGAAAAGAGGCTTTGCTATGGATGTTTAAAGTCTGGACATAGCACTAAGGACTGTCACTGTTGTCTCACTTGTAAGAGTTGTTTGTAAGAGAAAACATACAACAAGTTTGCATGATGAGAACTTTGTGAAAACGGTAAAGGCTTTATCTTCTGCAGTTCAAACTCAAAGTGATCCTAATGATGCAACAAATGCAATGGCCTTGAGTGTAACTGAAGAAGAGCGAAATACATATACTTCAATGATTGTACCTGTCTGGGTGTCCACAAAGCAGAATCCAAGTTGTCATATTCACAGAGTGATACCACATTTATTGATAAAGGAGTGTGTGATGCTTTACAGGCAACGTGTCCAGTGCAACTGAAGCTCACCACC
Organism: Megalobrama amblycephala; assembly: GCF_018812025.1. Classification (NCBI taxonomy): domain Eukaryota; kingdom Metazoa; phylum Chordata; class Actinopteri; order Cypriniformes; family Xenocyprididae; genus Megalobrama; species Megalobrama amblycephala. The sequence goes on from NC_063049.1 coordinate 15,269,312, forward strand.
ATGTTTGAAAAGGATACTGTTCTGCAGAGTGAAAGAGTATCAGGACAAGTCAGAACATACAAGTCCAGTAACTATATTGATTTACCACCTACCTACAACAAAGACTGCATACCTGTTAATCATAGCCAATCGCTGCTAAAAATGGAATCATCTTACTGCCATTGTGGACAAGATATCTCCATTGCATGGCTGTGATGTTGCTCTTTTAATAGGCTATAATTGTTCAAGGTCAATGGCTCCTCGAGAAGTAGGAGATAAGGAACCCTATGCCATTCGGCCAGACATAGCATAGTACAGTGCACAGCATAAATTAATACACCCCCTCTGAAACTTCTGAAAGTCAGCAAGTACTCAATTATTTAGAAGAAATGTTAGGGTTCTTTAGAGATATAATGTTCCAGCAAGTCTGCTTAATCAATTACCAAAGAAGCATGTCAAAATTATTCAGAAAAATAAGATTTTCTTTCCAAGGTGATAAAATGTTGTGTAGCAAAAACGAGTACATCCTTGTAAGGTTACTAAATAAAACAAAATAAAAATGTTCTGGTGTAAGTTTAAGGCAATGTTTGATCAACAGGTAAGTATTTTGAACCAAAACATTTAAAGAGAGGTAATTTCTTGACAATTAAAAGCGTTATATAGCCCACTGAATCATTCTCAAGCTTAATGCTGACAACAATGGAAACACTTGGGAGAGAAATGTCAGGAGACTTATTTCTTATCACAAAAGTGGACAGTGGTTACAAGAGGATTACCAAATCATTGTTATAAGTGTGGAAATATTGCAAAAGTAACACAGAAATAGCCCCTGAAAAAAAAAATCAGGCCTTCATTTTAAGCTTTCATTTAGTGATGAGGGATTTTTTTGCTAATCAAAGAGCAGGAGAAATACCAAGCAAGTGTCTCAGAGCCAGCAAAAGCTATGAAAAGAGTGACTGTTTATCTCAGAGAGTAAGATGCAGCCTGCAGAAATGACATGCATGGTTGTTGTTCTCACTGGAACTACCTACTGTAGCCAAAGCACAATAAAGTCAGTTAGCCATTTCCAAAGCCCATATTTACAAAATATAGATTCTCGGAATCAATACTCTGGTCTCATGAGACCAAATCAATCATTTTGGATCTAACAGCATTCAAAATGTTATGGTGTTGCTAGAGGAGGAGTACAGTGGGAAGTGCCTGGTTCCCACAGTAAAGTTCAGTGGTAGTAAAGCTCTTATATAGGGATGTATGAGTGCTGAAGGTGTGAGGGAGTTGTGCTTTATCAATTCTGTCATGAATTCCCACACCACTGTGTAATTTAATGCACAAACTTGAAACGGAAGATGTTACCCTTTCCTCATTCCCTGCATTGTTGGGCATTGTTTCAACATGACAATGAGGATATGCATTCTCCCAAAGTGAAAAACCTTCTGTGGACATGTATTGCACTCAATCTTAACACTCTTGAGCGCCTGTGGGGGATTCTGTAGAGACGAGTTGAGCAACACTCCCCATTAAAGATCAGGGCATTTAAGGAGCTCATCATCCAGGAGTTAAACAGGACAGATGTGACAATTTGTCATGAACTTGTACACTCCGTGCCAAGAAGGTTCAGAGCAGTATATTCAAAATTATACTAATAGGGCATAGAGGGCATACTAATTGCTAGAATATTATACATTTGTTGAATTAAATCTAGGGTGTACTCATTTCTGCAATCCTTAATTTAAACAAAATTTGGCTATTAATGACATATATTTCTCAGTTTTTATTATGTATATGTTTAATACATTTTAGTTTTGCCATCTTTCCATGAATTGTATTAGTGATCATAAAGAAAATACATCTTTTGTATTTGTTCAGAGGGGGTGTACTCATTTATACTGTGCACTGTAGGTTGTTCTTCACCACATTTCAATCCACCTGGAGTCAGTAGATTTTGTCATCGCATTACAGTTAAGGAGCTCCTTCTATCACACGTGATGTGATTCGTGTCCTTGAGAGTGAGTTTAAAGACACTGAAGAAGAGAACACAAAGGCATCCCAAGATGACATTCTCTTTCTTGAGGAGCTAAAGGTATAAAGGAAGGTATAAAGAGAAATGTTCATGGCCATTATCAAATGCCGCTTCCTTTTAAAGTGAGACCAGAATTACCAAAAGTAAACAGTGTGCTTTGGTTTGACTCAATCATCTCAAAAGAAAAATGACAAAGGATGAATTGTATAAGGAACATTACGGTGAGTTCATGATTGAAATCTTTCAGAGATGGGATGCTGAGGAAGTACACAATGTAACATTCCCATAATGTTTGCAAAATGATCAATTGAAATGCTTCCATAGTGATTGCATAACCAAGAAAAAATGTTTTTGAAACATTTTAAAAACCCATTTTGAACGTTCAGAGAACATTCAGAAATAATGTTTTCATAACTTAATATGAACATTAGCAAAATATTTTTAGAACATATTTTTTTTTAGCTGGGTATTCACTGGTAATGTGTTAGAAAACGTACAACGCAGGAAATGATGAAGATAACAAGGTTTTTAATCCAAACTAGCAAACTCAGAAGGTCCAGAACACATTTGACACAAACAATAACCGACAAAGGACTGAACAGAACACGGAGTATAAATACACATCGAAAATTAGGGAACTAAACAGGAATAGCTGGACGAAGATGAACTAATCAGACACCATAGTAACTAATGAGAACTAATGCAGACATGACAGAAAGAGAACTAAACAGAACATACACATGATAGCACTACTGATATTGCCCTTGAGCAGCATTAATATTCTTAAATTCTACTTTTGTGTTCCACTGATAACATAAAATCAAATTATCACAATTTTCATTTTGGGTGAACTATCACGTCAACCTAACAATTTATTAGTTGCTTCTCATAGCAATAAGTCTTTCTTGTGGTTAGCCTAGTTTAAATGCAGAATTTTGATGAGATGTGGGATTGCTGAATGGCTGATCAAATTGAAATGATATCCATGTCTATTCCACACAGGGCCCCTTTTTAAAAAGAAAAAAATAGCTTTTGGTGTGTTGTGTCAATGTATATGCTAATTTGATAATGAGTTTCTAAACAGGTAAAACACCGAAATAACGGCAAAATCCTTTGCCTTCAAGAAAGTGCATTTGTTGAGCCGCATTGATTTATTTGTAACACTTGCCAATCATGCAGAGCAAATAGTGGCTTACTCTTAACCCAGACTTTGTCCTCCTAATGTCTTTCAGCCAAGAGTGCTTGGTAATCAGAACAGCACATAATTGCCTCTCCACAGCTACTTTTCATCACTGTTTATCTAACAGCATCTGCATAAATTCACTTCATGAATGAATAACCTGTCACAGATGCATCTGCTATTCAATCTCCTGTACTACACCTTTAACACCATCTAGTCACATATTCAGAAACAAGGTCAGTGATGATGATGCCTTTTGTTATTCTTCCTGTATGATCCCTTTATCTTCCCCTCTCACACAACCAGCACATCTACCCATGCAGCGGATACAAACACATGATGGGACGAAAGGAATTCGTCCATAGGGAGTAAAGAGGGGTGTGGTAATGAACAGTAAAGGCCTATTTATACTAATTGCAAAATTAAAATGTGAAATAAAAGTCAAAAAAAGGGTTCGTTGTCTATTGTTAATAGTGTAGTGATGCATGTTCACACAGAAGCCACTTTAAAACTAAGCAACTTTCTGTTGGTGAAAGTGGCAAATATGTCTGACCACAACTGAAATATCAGTGGGGAACAATTTCAGCCTCACGCACAGATTCCGATTAAAATGACTGGATTTCACTTGCTAGCAATGGTAAATGTGACCGCTCTCTAAGGGTACATTTATACAACAACTAAAAATGAAAGATTTTGCATACAGATGACAGCATTGTCAAAACGATCCCCGTTCACACGGATCTGCAAAAACAAATAAAAACACTGTATTATTCATGCCAGGCCAGTAGTTGGGGAGGTCACTTAACATGCACAGTAATATGCATGCACATGCCACTGTTTTCACAAATTGTCATTTATTTAGTTTACACAGAGACGATAATGGTATTGTTTTCAAAAGCTTGCACTTTGAAACCCGTTTTCAAAAGTTTGCATTTTCAAGCCCCCAAAATGCACTTGTTATGTAAATGGAATGGACACATAAAAAGTTTTCCTTTTTTTTCCATTTCAAAACAGAAATGGCCCCTAGAAACGATGTGAGTATTTGTTAGGCTGATTATCAAATGATTACCAAATTCACACCTGCACAATAGGTGACAGTGATGAGCAAACAAAAAAATTCTCTCATTTTTAAATTTTTAATTAAATCACAATCTGTCAATATGTAGAATAAAAGAAAAAAATATAGCAGAAATATTTATTACATTACATTAGTACAAAGCGTTCATAAACTGCAAAACTTAGCAAGTGTGTCAAAGTGTACAAGACACAAGAAGCTCTATATGTCATACTTTAATTGTCAAAATAGCTTTAGCGGCACCAATGTGACAAATTGTACAGCAGCAGTGGCTTTAGAAATATGACAAAACTCATAACTCAGTTTTCCTTGATTTTTTTTTTTTTTTTTTAAATCTTTTTCTAGATTTGGCAGGTGTGATTTCTTGATTAGTTCATTGTCACAATTGCTTATACCATCAGATTGAATTGGTCCTAAACTTGTGCTGTACCTATGTAGAACAACAACAACAAAAGTTTATTTCTAATGTATATTATATGTACAGTATGTATCCATGTCATGCCATCTTGAGCCACTGAATCAAGTACACCACTGGTCTGTCCTGCTATTTCCCAGTGGGAAAGACTAATTTAGCATGTTAATTAGGTTTTGTCTGTAATTGGACTTAAGTCACAGTCTCAGTAAAAAGACAAGTGAAAGCTTTCCTGTCTGTCAATGTGGGACGATTTCCCTCCCATCAAAGACAATCCTGTCAGATTGCTGCAGATGTCCTACACAGCTGATCAGTCTCATACAGTAAAGGAAGGCTGTTGTTCTGTTTCTGCTAGAGATGCTTCATAACTTTAAAGGGTTAGTTCACCCAAAAATGGAATTTCTGTCATTAATTACTCACCCTCATGTCATTCCACACCCGTAAGACCTTCGTTCATCTTCGGATGTCAAGAAAAGTAGTAAAATCAATAGTCCACGTGACTACTTTGGTTCAACCTTAATGTTATGAAGTCACAAGAATACTTTTTGTGCACAAAAATAAAACAAAAATAATTACTTTATTCAACAAATTCATCTCTCCCCTGTTATTCTCCTATGCTATTTACGTTGCAGCGCTTCCAGGCTCTACGTCAGAATGACAACTCATTATTGGCCAGCTCCTGCATCAGCATCACACGCATGCATCACTTCATAACATTAAGGTTGAACCACTGTAGTCACGTTGACTATTTTAACAGTAAAAATAAAGCATATCAGAATCAAGAGCAACAAAGGTAGTGTGATATTTGTGCGTTTTTCACAACACAAATTACAAGACATTGCTGTAATAATGTATTAAATTCCATCATCTCCTTTCAGTTGCAGGTGAAGGAAGATGGAGCAGGGAGAGGTAGATCTTAATCAGCCATTTCACTTCATTAACAAAAAACAAGAAAGGCAATCCAACATGAAAACTGTTCACAGAAGAAAACTGCAACAGCTTTAGCAAAGCAAAGATAATACTGAACCAAGAACAGAACTAAACTGAGGGCTTAAATCCACAGGAGATAACGAGGAAGGGCAGGTGAACATAATGTGTAACCAAGGTAAAAAATGATCGGTGGGAAACGTAGGTAAAGGAAACAGGAACAAAAACGGAATGAGAGTATAGTTCCTAGCCTAGAAAATCACAACTTTTCATTTTCCGTCGGTCTTAGTACACGATGTGACTACATAAGAGTCAAGTTTTAATTGGAAAAATATTGAAACTCTTTGGTCATTTTTGAGCGAGATGCTATTGGTCTCATCAGATTCAATGAACTATGCTAAGCTATGCTAAAAGTGGTACCGCCAGACCCGGAGATCGGCTGAATGGATTCGAAAACGGTAAAACTCAACTGTTTAACTCTAGGAGAGTTGGAAAATGAGCCTATTTTCAAAAAATGTGGAGTGTGTTCCTTTAAGAGGCAAATTTATTGCTGGAATGTGTTGTTATTTGCGAGTGTTCATTGCCGCTGTTTTCAGTTCTCTCTTGGCGCTTGTGCACACTGCGCAGTCTTCACTGACAGACGAGCGTTTCAGTCTATCGCTTAATGCCGTTGCGGAGACTGTCTATTCGTCCAGTGATATCACAAAACAAAATGCACACAAACTTGTCCCTGCTCTTGATATAGAATCACTTTTGAACACCTTTGGTTTTAATGATTAAAAAAAGAAAAAAACACTATATGAAGGTAGATTAGAACCCCAAATCTCTGACACACTTAAGAATTCTACCACTAGACCATTAAAGCATATAAGTGTTTGCTTTAATGGTAAAGCATTACCATTACCACTTTTACCCACAGTTACGCCACTGCACCTTAATATACTTTTCTGTAAAAGTGTGCAAGTCAAAGATGACTGTGGCAAGAAATAATGATAAAAAATTATAACATAAATCTAACAAAAGGTGTTAGTAGTGGAGAAACTTGGCCTAAAAATTGTTTACTATTTTAAGGTGAACGGTCCTTGCTTGCTGACTTTATAAAGAAACTAATCAACAACAGAACGCTTGCTTGATCTCATATTTTCATGCAGACTCTCATGTTTAATATAGTCTGTGCAAAAGTCAGCAGAGATTGAGAATGTGAAGTCGTGATGGTCTCACAGAGATGCAACACCTCCCCTTTGTGGTTGATGTGTGAAGTGGAATGGTAACACTTTAGAATAGGGAACATGTATTCACTATTAACTACGACTTTTCCCTCAATAAACTCATATTTTACTGCTTATAAATAGTAAGTTTGTTGTTACATTTAGGTATTGGGTAGGGTTAAGAATGTAGAATAAGATCATGCAGAATAAGGCAATAATATGTTCTTAATAAATACTAATAAACAGACAATATTCTAGCAATATGCATGCTAATAAGCAACTAGTTAATAGACCCTAAAATAAAGTGTTACCAGTGGAATTTAGTGGTTAATTGTGATTTCGCTTAGTTTTTATCCTCAGTAATACCAGGAGGTCAAGTGTAAAGTTGTCATCAGTTACACATGATTTTCAGATACTGCATAATAACAATATTTTGCAGCATCTAAAATGTCCTTGATAAGTGGTCATCTTTCATTGTGTTATGCTGGTGTGTGGATAAAATCTGAATAAAGACATTATTCATTTCCTTTCCCTTCGACTCATGAGTCAGTCTAACCTTACAAAAATGTTGTTTGTTGCAATAAATAACCCATCTGACTGTACTAATGTACACACCTGCTAGTTGCATGGCTACCCAGGTGAAAAAGAATTCTATTAAAAATATACTTTAATAAAGTGTACTAAGTATATTTTCTACATTTTGTACTATTTTCTCAAATCCAAGTATAGTTAAGTGTATTCAATTATGTATTAACTTCAACTTAACATATATTTAACTACACTTCTAGTGTAAATTGTATACTAAAATGGAACAACTTTTTTTAAACTTCAAGTGCACTAAAATACACTAATGAAAATCAAGATTCATGAGCAATTAAGCACACTTAGAGTACAATTGCATTGTATTTCCATTCTAATGGAAATACACTTAAAAAGGCATTGCAGTGCAAATTATAGTTGTGTTTAAGTACATTTTGTGCATACTGCTATCATACTTATAATTACTATAAACAGTTAATTTAGTATGCCTCTGTAACATTTCAAGTGATCTACAAATGCACTTCCTAACTATATTTAGTGCTTTTAAAGTGTCCCACTATGACAATAATAATGTTTTTGAAGTGAAGTTCAATTACAACCTAAACATCATAGACACATACTTTCAGTGCAATGTTATTATAGTGTAAGGTAGAAACAAATTGAAAGTACATTTCATTTGTAATTTTATCCCCATTTTGTTATACTTAAGCATGAATGTTGGTATTACACTACAAGTGTATTACAATAAAATTCAGTTCAAGTACATTAAATCAACAGATTACAAATTGCATTTCAGAAAAGGATCTTTATTATTAACACAAAAGTAACACACAAAAGCAGATATTGGCAAAAGGAAGAACTTTGAACAGTCGACTTTCTCTGAAATGCCGGGAACAGAACAATGGCAAACAACTTACTACACATGCATATCTACAGGTGCTGGTCATATAATTAGAATATCGTGAAAAAGTTCATTTTTTCATTGTAAATTATTTAAAAAAATGAAACTTTCATTTATACTAGATTCCCTACATGTAAAGTAAAACATTTCAAAAGTTTTTTTTTTTTAATTTGTTGATTAGAGCGTACAGCTCATGAAAGTCCAAAATCCAGTATCTCAAAATATTAGAATATTTACATTTGAGTTTCATTAAATGACCATCCCTACAGTATAAATTCTGGGTATCTCTTGTTCTTTGTAACCACACTAATGGGGAAGACTGCTGACTTGGCAATGGTCCAGGAGACAATCATTGACACCCTCCACAAAGAGAGTAAGTCACAGATGGTCATTACTGAATGTGGTGGCTGTTTACAGAGTGATGTATCAAAGCATATTAAATGCAAAGTTGACTAGAAGGAAAAAATTGGGTAAGCAAAGGTGCACAAGCAACAGGGATGACCGCAAGCTTGAGAATACTGTCAAGTAAAGCCGATTCAGACACTTGGGAGAGCTTCACAATGAGTCGAATGAAGCCGGAGTCAGCGCATCAAGAGTCACCACACTCAGACATCTTCAGGAAAAGGACTACCAAGCCACTTCTGAAACAGAAACAACGTCAGAAGCATCTTACCTGGGCTAAGGAGAAAAAGAACTGGACAGTGAACAGTGGTTGAAAGTCCTCTTTTCAGATAAAATTAAATTTTGCATTTCATGTTGAAATCATGGTCCCAGAGTCTGAAGGAAGACTGGAGAGGCACAGAATCCAAGCTGCTTGAAGTCTAGTGGGAATTTTCTGAAGTTAGTAATGATTTGGGGGGGCCGTGACGTCTTCTGGTGTTGGTCCATTGTGTTTTATCAAGTGCAAAGTCAATGCAGCCATCTTCCAGGAGATTTTGGAGCACTTTATGCTTCCATCTGCTGATAAGCTTTATGGAGATGCTGATTTCCTTTTCCAGCAGGACTTTAGCACCTGCTAACAGTGCAACAACCACTTCCAAGTGGTTTGCTGACCATGATATTACTGTGTTTTATTGGCCAGCCAACATGCCTGACCTGAATCTATGGGATATTTTAATAGAAAGATGAGAAACAGTCGATCCAACAATATACAGATGATCTGAAGGCTCAATAGTGCCTCAGCAGTGCCACAGGCTGATCACTTCCATGCCACACTTCACTGATGCTGTAATTTGTGCTAGGAGCAAGTCATTTGCTGAAATATGTGCTGCCGACCAAGTATTGAGTGTACAAATGAACATACTTTAAAGAACTTGAACTTTTCTGTTTTGAAAATCCATTTTTTGATTGATCTTAGGAAATATTCTAATATTTTGAGATACTGGATTTTGGACTTTCATGAGCTGTACGCTCTAATCATCAAAATTTAAAAAAAAAAAAACTTTTGAAATGTTTTACTTTACATGTAGGGAATCTAGAATATATGAAAGTTTCACTTTTAAAAATAATTTACAATAAAAAAAATGAACTTTTTCACGATATTCTAATTATATGACCAGCACCTGTAGCTCGGACTTGAGTTACTAGAGGCCTTGTAGCTCTCATTGTTGCACTTCCTCCGTAGAAGGGCCCGGATCTCTGCCACCTCGGTGTTGGGGAATCGCTCCCTCACTGCATCTGTGAAAACAGGAAAGAGACATGGGGATGAATTAAAACAGGATAGACAATGTATAACATTGAAATACAATCATTGATTATAATGGATTTGTCAATCAATCATGACAATGGATTTGGATTCATAACTATGACATTACTGTACCTAAAATTGCGTTGGTTTTTTCTGGCTCAAGCTGCTCCTTCAGCTTGCCTTTTTTTCCTTTCCCTGTGAGGGTTGCCTATAAACGCAACATGTCACTTGTGGTCACAGTATTGGTACCTGCGCCAATTTGCCAGAGGCCTTGTAGTTATATCCGTACCAGGGCTGGGATGAACAAAGTTTCACGTGGAGCATTCTGAGATATTTTTTTTGCTGAATTACCGCGGAGTGCGAGTTGTGCTAAAAAATAAACTGCCGGGATAATCACACAGCGCTTGCCGTAGGCTACACGTCCAATAATGACATGTCCGATTCGTGAACTAATGACTCATTTGAACTGATTCACTTAAATGAATAGTTAAAACAACTGATCTGTCCAACACTGAACTCATGAGACGTCTGAATCGGTGTATAACAAATCGGTACACTTTACAATAATGTTCCATTTATTAAATTCTAGTTACCTACATTAGTATTTTTTTTAAGAAAAAGGTGAGTGGCAGAGTGTACTACTATACGTTGTTGTTATTTTTATGTGAATGAAGAATTAAAAGATGCACTTTTTTTCAGTAAGCTTAAAGCTATGTGTTTTCAACAAATGTTAAATTCTGTTGGTTCAGGAAGGACACCATGACAGGCTGCTGGCTCCCACTGTCGCTGTTAATTTTTATTTATTTTTTGTTTGTTGGAAAAGCACTTAAATAGCTTAAAGCCCTCAAGTTTACATTGGTTACTGTATTCTTTCAATTGCTCTAAACAAGTATTTTGGGTGACCTTTTTTTTATTGAATGACATCAATTTGTTATTTTCATCTGAAAGAAGAATTACAAGATGCACTTTTTTATTAGTAAGCTAGGCCTATGTGTTTAAGGCTTCAAGGTTTTATCGAACGCTACCTCTGACTAAGAATGCATTACTTTGCACTTGTATAGTCTTTTATTTTGGACTTTTTACAAATTGGTAATAGTCAATTAATGGGGAGATTATCGATAATCGAATCAAACCGAAATAGAAACGGACTGAAAAAAACAAAAACAAAAAAGAGCCGTTAGATTAATCGATGCACCGAAAAATAATCGCTAAATTAATCGTACAAAAAATTATCGTTTTTCCCAGCCCTAATCCAACCCACTGTCACTTTTACCATATTGCTTAATCAGTGAAATTCAAACAAGAAGTATTAACAGTAGTCAATGACGGCAAAAATGGCAGAGTTAAGTGGATTTTCAAATTTGTAATCTGGGAAGTCAGGTCTGTATTCCAAGACATAACATGAACATGCATGTTCTTCAAATTAAAGGGTTAGTTCACCCAAATAGCAAAATTATGTCATTAATAACTTACCCTCATGTTGTTCCAAACCCGTAAGACCTCCGTTTATCTTTGGAACAAAGTTTATTTTAGATTTAGTCCGAGAGCTCTCTGTGTGTCCAGAAAGGTAAGAAAAACATCATCAAAGTAGTCCATGTGACATCAGAGGGTCAGTTAGAATTTTTTGAAGCATCAAAAATACATTTTGGTCCAAAAATAGCAAAAACTACGACTTTATTCAGCATTGTCTTCTTTTCCGTGTCTGTTGTGAGAGAGAGTTCAAAACAAAGCAGTTTGTGATATCCGGTTCGCGAACGAATCATTCGATGTAACCGGATCTTTTTGAACCAGTTCACCAAATCGAACTGAATCGTTTTAAACGGTTCGCGTCTCCAATACGCATTAATCCACAAATGACTTAAGCTGTTAACTTTTTTAATGTGGCTGACACTCCCTCTGAATTCAAACAAACCAATATCCCCGAGTAATTCATGTACTCAAACAGTACACTGACTGAACTGCTGTGAAGAGAGAACTGAAGATGAACACCGAGCCGAGCCAGATAACGAACAACAGACTGACTGATTACACTACAGATGAAGTGAAATCAGTGTACACTTTAATAAATTATACTTTGTATTAAAAATAAGCGTACTTACTAAAAGTACACTAAATTACCACTATACATTTTTGTATTTTAACATATTTTATGAGAGTACTCTGATATGCCACTAAAAATACACTTATTTTAGAGTGTACTGTATAAAGTGTACAGAAGTCACACTTCTAATGAAGTGAGAACATAGTACACTTTAAAAAAGTATACTAACAATTAATTTAAAAAAAAAAATACTTCCCATAAGTACACTGAATTGCCACTCTAAGTATGTCAAATTTAATACACTTAAAAAAAATAAACTTCAATACAATTTAAAATACATTTACAACAAAGTACACTTTCAAAAAGTACATTTAAAAAATAATTTGATTACTGATAAATTAGTATACTTACTGTTTGGACTATTAAGTTGAACTTAATTACATCTTTTTCGAAGTATACTTTTAAAAAGTACAAACCAAATACTCTTTAAATAAAGTACAACAAGTAGAAGTATACTTGTTTTATAATTCATGTACTTCATTCATATTTCAAATACACTAAAGTATACTACTTTTTTACCTGGGTATTTACCAAATTAATATGGCAATGTGAAACAGTTTAAATTATTTAATTATGTAATTGATGAGATTAAAGTTTACAGGCCTTCAGACTGTGAACTGTTCTTTTTTTTTTTTTTTTTGAAATAAATGTCAAGTGTTCTTGGTCATGAGAAACATTTTGAGCAATCAGCTTTGTGCGGTTACTTATTCCGGCCACACAAACATGCTTCCTGCTTTACTGTTCCTATAGAGAGACATGACTGCAGCACTACAGAACACATGCTAATGTTATAAATTTACATGAAAGTTTTAGCCACAAGACTTAAAAAAAAATTAATTAAAAAAAAGTTGAAATAGGGCTACATTCCAACATAGATGCTATCTAACAACAACAACAACAAGAGTTTATCTAACCTTATTCAGTCTTTCATTGATTAGTGAAATTTATTTTCAGAATTTATTTGAGGACACATATTTAATTTTTTGTTATGTATTGGTAAAAAATTTGGTCTACCCATTTTGCATGTTCATTTTAAATAATATGACTTAATATAAACTATATTACTATAATATAAACTGTCAGTCAACCGACAAGTTCCAGCTGCATAAACTTAGTCTCTTCTTTAAGACTGTATCTTAACAACTAGTCTGATAAACAGTTTGCCAAGGATTAGGCTCAGTCTTATTTTTCAGATTCAAATTAGACCAATCTACTGTTTTATGTAACTGACTTAAAGTTAATACCAGTTCCCATTCAGTCGGTCACGTTCGACGTACGTCGGACAGACCGACGAATAGGAATCTCGCTAGAGAGGCCAATCTACTTCGAGTGTAACTAAAACGAGCCAATGCACATTGGCATGCAATCATATGCATCAGCTGCTCGCCTCGCAGCGCGGGTATATAATGAGCAGCAGGTGCGTTGCATCTTCAGCTTTTCGCTTCGGAGCCGAACGGTGTTTGTTCCTGTTCTCTGCAAGCGAGTGTCTGCTAGAAGACGAGTCAAGCTTTTTGGTTGAACTTCTCTTTTTTTCCGAGTGCAGGCGAACAGCACAGCAGCGGGGTTGAAGTCCTCTCTTTTTCTGTTTTTGTTTCGTTTGCCGTTTTTGAGCAAATAGCTGTTTTGACAGCGTCGGAAGGCTGTTCTCACGGCCGGTACGGTGCGCTTTTGAGCGCTGAAAAGCCGTTTTTACGGCTGGTAAGAGTGAGCGCCTTCAAAGAGAGAGAGAGAGCACACGACAGGCTGCACACAATCCCTGTCTGTGTTGCGGCGGCCGTTCCCCTGCGTGCTTCAGCACTTTTAAAAGAGTAAAGTCCCTGAAAGAGCTTACACAAGTAGATTCGCGTCTTTTTAAAGATGACATCCTACTTGTGTTTCTGGATGCGGTCGTTCCTGTCCTCACTGACGGCCACGATCACTGTTTCACATGTCTGGGCGCGTGTTGAAATGATGTTCGTGGGTGTTTCATGTTTTCATATGAGAACATGATCACGTCGACACGCCGGTCGTGACTCTTCTTTCTCCGGGAAGCTTGAGTCCCCTCTGTTGTTGGCCAGCTGCCGCTTGTGTGTAAAAGCACAGCCGCGGGTCTGCCCGACACTCTGGGAAGACCGTGGAGATCAGCGAGAGCAAACCTCTCGCTCCTCTGCGTGTCGTGTGCCGTCGAGCTGCCGGGCTGCAGCGCGGGTTGTCACGGCAACCCAGCGCTCGCTCGGCGCTCTAGATGCGCGGTTCCCTTGCATAATCTCCATTGTAGCGCCCTCTCTGGTGCACCAGAAGAGGTCTACTTTGCTGATATGGCTTGGGTGACATGAGGTTGAGGGGTTCCTTCGGGGAACCAACCCCCTAGGGCCCCTCCCTCTCTAGCGCATTGCAAGCTGTGCAGTTTCTGGATTGGATTGCTGGTCCTACTCATAGGGGAACCTAGCATTTCATTCAGAGCTCCAGCTGAGGGACAGACGTCGATTGCAGCATCGGAGAGAGTGCTGTTATGCTCTGGAAATGAGGGTGATGCTGCCCACTGTAATGGTGTGTGCCTATGCTGACTCAGATTCGGAGTTTACAGCCATGCTTTCCTGGGTCTTCCAGATGTGCATGGAAAACTTGGCAGTATGGGGGTATGTTGGTGCCATAAATATGGAATGCCAAAAGTGCCAAAATCTGCATAAGTTTTTCCTCTCTCACTACCCTCTTGGTTGGGGTGGCTGTACACAGACCACACCCACCCTGCATGTGAGGCCAAGGCACTCTTTTTGCATGAGGGTAGTTCTGTGCTGGGGTTGAGCTGCGCTTGTTGACTAACCGTGATCAAAGTCACGGCGCAGGCCCTCAGCCAGACGATGTCCACCTCAGTGGTCCAGAAGTGCCCCCTGGCTTACCTTGTGAGGTGCGAGAGGTTGTCAAGCTAAATGCTTTCTCAATGCTCCCATCTTACGAGGTGGCCTTTTCGGTGACACTGTCGAGGACTGAGCCCAGCGGTTCTCCTCAGTTAGTAGCGGATCGGGGAGCTTCCCATGACAAACCATTGAGTTCCTCTTGGGCCGCCCCTCGGTCTGCTCGTCGCCAAGGGTGTCGTCCCCTGCAAGAAACTCTGGCCCAGCAGGCTCTGCTGTGTCCATTGCGGGGAGATGACGCCTCCCGTCTCTGCAGCTGTTTAGTGGTTGGTGAGAATCACCCCTGAGACGGGCGACCCAGAAATGGGTGGGGCTGCTCTTCCACCCCTGGAGGAGGGCCGGGTGGTAAATCCTTTTATTGGGTTTGTTTCTGTTCCGCCACTGACCCAAGAGGCAGTGGTACCCAAAATTAAAAGAGCAGTTCCTCCATTTCCAGGTCTGAAGAGGGTTTGGAGAGCAGTGGGAGGAGAAAAACCTCACCACTCTCATCCCCCTCTTCTGTCGCCAGCGGACAGCAGCGAGCAGCGGGCAGCCAAAGCCTCGACTGCTCCCTCTGTCCATCCGTGGAACCAGGTAAGTGTTGCCTAGCACACTGTGACGCCGCTTCGGGCCGCCTCACAAAGAGAGCCCCCCGAGCCGCGTCCCTGTGTTCCACCTCGCTGCCCCGCTGCGGGTACGCCGGTGGTCTCTTTGGTCCCGCTTGTACGGTCTCTGCGAGCCCGGTTAGCGCTCCCCAGTCCGTCTCGCTGGCTCATTGGGACCATCAGGCTCGGCTATGCGATTCAGTTCGCCCGGCATCCCCCCCAAGTTCAGGGACGTCCTCTTCACTACAGTGAAAGATGTCGTTGCCCCTGTCTTGCGTGCGGAGATCGCAGTCCTACTGGCGGAGGACGCGATGGAGCCGGCCCCTCCAGCCGATATGAGGTCAGGGTTCTACAGTCCCTACTTCATTGTACCCAAAAAGAGCAGTGGGTTATGACCGATCTTGGACCTGCGAGTTTTGAATCGGAGCCTGTACAAGCTACCGTTCAAAATGCTGACGCAGAAGCGCATTTTTGAGTGCATCCGTCCCCGAGATTGGTTTGCAGCGATCGACCTGAAGGACGCGTACTTCCATGTCTCGTTTCTTCCGCAACACAGGCCATTCCTGCGCTTTGCGTTCGAAGGTCGAGCATATCAGTACAGAGTCCTACCCTTCGGGCTGGCCCTGTCTCCCCGCGTCTTTACGAAAGTCGTAGGGGGAGCCCTTGTTCCCATGAGAGAACAGGGTGTTCGCATTCTCAACTACCTCGACTGGCTCATTCTAGCACAGTCCCGGGGTTAGTTGTGTGAACACAAGGATTTGGTGCTCAGACACCTCAGCCAGTTGGGTCTTCAGGTCAACTGGGAAAAGAGCAAACTCTCCCCTGTGCAGAGGATCTCTTTTCTCGGTATGGAGCTGGATTCGGTCGAACAGATAGCACGCCTCACAGAGGAACGTGCTCAGTCGGTGTTGAACTGCCTGAATACGTTCAATGGCAGGACAGCGGTCCCACTGAAATTCTTTCAGAGGCTCCTGGGGCATATGGCAGCCGCGGCGGCAGTAACCCCGCTTGGTCTGCTTCATATGAGACTGCTTCAACACTGGCTTCACGGCCGAGTCCCGAGATGGGCGTGGCAACGCGGCACGTTCCGGGTGCTAATCACTCAGGAGTGCCGCCAAGCCTTCAGTCCGTGGTCGGACCCTTTGTTCTCCGGGCAGGAGTGCCCCTAGAACAAGTGTCCCGGCATGCTGTGGTATTCACAGATGCTCCTGCCACCGGCTGGGGTGCCACGTACAACGGGCATGCAGTGTCAGGGGTTTGGACGGGACCCCATCTGCATTGGCACATCAATTGCCTCGAGTTGCTAGCAGTACGTCTTGCTCTGAGCCGCCTCAAAGGGCCGCTACGGGGCAAGCATGTACTGGTCCGTACGGACAACACTGCGACCGTTGCGTACATCAACCATCAAGGTGGTCTACGCTCCCGTCGCATGTCGCAACTCGCCCCCCATCTCCTCCTCTGGAGTCAGAAGCGTCTGAGGTCGCTTCATGCCATTCTTGTCCCTGGTGTGCTCAGCCATGTGGCCGACGAGCTATCACGAGCTGAGCTGCCAGGAGAGTGGCGACTCCACCCCCAGGTGGTCCAGCTGATCTGGAGAGAGTTTGGAGAGGCTCAGGTAGACCTGTTTGCCTCACCGGAAACCTCCCACTGCCAGTTGTTTTACCCCCTGTCCGAGGGAACACTCGGGACAGACGCACTGGCACTCAGCTGGCCCCGGGGCCTTCGCAAATATGCGTTTCCCCCAGTGAGCCTACTTGCACAGACCCTGTGCAAAGTCAGGGAGGACGAGGAGCAGGTCCTCTTAGTTGCGCCCTATTGGCCCGACCAGACCTGGTTCCCAGAACTTTCACTCCTTGCGACAGCCCTCCCTGGCCCATTCCTCTGAGGAAGGACCTTCTTCTCAGAGACGGGGCACTCTTTGGCACCCGCATCCAGACCTCTGGAAACTCCATGTCTGGTCCCTGGACGGGACGCGGAGGTTCTAGGTGACTTACCCCCTGAGGTACTTAACACCATCACTTCGGCACTTGCACTGTCTACGAGACGTGCTTACGCCTCGAAGTGGAACCTGTTCGTCGAGTGGTGCTCTTCTCGCCGAGAAGACCCCCGAGGATGCTCGATCGGAGTCGTGCTTTCCTTCTTGCAGCAAGGGTTGGAGCGTAGGCTGTCCCCCTCCACCCTCAAAGTCCATACTGCTGCTATCTCCGCTTACCACGACCACATAGATGGCAAATCTGTTGGTCAGCACGACCTGGTCGTCAGGTTCCTTAGGGGGGCGAGACGGTTAAATCCTCCTCGTCCCCCTCCATACCCTCTTGGGACCTCACTCTGGTGCTAAGAGCACTTCAGATTGCTCCCTTTGAGCCTTTGCAATCGGCAGACTTAAAGATTCTGTCTATGAAGACTTTGCTGCTGGTTGCATTGGCCTCCATCAAGAGGGTAGGGGACCTGCAGTCATTTTCGGTCGACGTATCGTGCCTGGAGTTCGGGCCGGGTGATAGCCACGTGGTACTAAGACCCCGGCCTGGCTATGTGCCCAAGGTTCCTACCATTCCCTTCAGGGACCAGGTGGTGAGCCTGCAAGCGCTGCCCTCGGAGGAGGCAGACCCAGCCCTGGCTTTGCTCTGTCCAGTTCGCGCTTTGCGACAGTACATAGACAGAACCAAAGCCTCAGGACCTCAGACCAGCTCTTTGTCTGTTATGGAGGCCAGCAGAAGGGAAAGGCTGTCTCCAAGCAGAGGATGGCCCACTGGATAGTGGATGCCATCGCCCTGGCTTACCAAGCTCAGGGCGTGCCCTGCCCGCTCAGGTTGCATGCTCACTCCACGAGAGGTGTCGCATCCTCCTGGGCGCTGGCTCGTGGCGCCTCACTGACAGACATTTGTAGAGCTGCGGGCTGGGCGACACCTACACGTTCACTAGATACTATAGCCTTCGTGTCCAGCCGGTCTCCTCCCGTGTTCTCGCCACAGGTCAGAGGCACGGAGAGGCCCCGGCTTAGTGTCGGCTTGCTGCGCTACATGCGCTTCTTTTCTCCAGAGAGTCCCTACAAGGCAGACCCTGTCGAGTCCTCCGATATCCCTTCGGCAGCTGACGTGGCGGAGCGTCTGGCGCCAGGCCTATACTCCGTTGTATCCTTGAGAACCGGGTTTAGGCTGGGTTCCATATGTGTGACCCTACGGGGATCCCATATGGTTGGTTCCACGGTTGCTCCTAAACGAAGCCCGTGTCTTTCCCTCTGGGAGAACCTACCCTTCATCGGGTTGGAGTCACCCCAGCTCTTCCATATGTAGCACAGCCCTACAGGGTTAGTCCATATGTACTTCTCCACATAACTCCTTCGGGGAAGGATGTGGCTTCCGCAGCGTTCCTTTCCCAGCGAAAGGGTACGCTTTCCCAGCGTTATCCAAAAGTCTCACTGAATGGGTTTTGGGGAACAGCAGTGATCGACTCTCTCTGTGTTAGCCCTGTCCCACCATCCTCAGGCAAGGGGGTTCAGGTGGCTTACTACAGAGCGCTGGAAGGGGGCAGCTCCTGTGGCGCTTTGGTAGGGATTCCTATTCGTCGGTCTGTCCGACGTACGTCGAACGTGACCGACTGAATGGGAACGTCTCGGTTACAAAGGTAACCCTCGTTCCCTGAAGGAGGGAACGGAGACGTACGTCCCGTCGCCACAGTCGCTGTACCCCGCTGATGCTGCTGCCTATCCGGTTCGGCTCCTCAGCGAAAACCTGAAGATGCAACGCACCTGCTGCTCATTATATACCCGCGCTGCGAGGCGAGCAGCTGATGCATATGATTGCATGCCAATGTGCATTGGCTCGTTTTAGTTACACTCGAAGTAGATTGGCCTCTCTAGCAAGATTCCTATTCGTCGGTCTGTCCGACGTACGTCTCCGTTCCCTCCTTCAGGGAACGAGGGTTACCTTTGTAACCGAGACGTTTTGATTAGGTTGTAAATTTGGCTGACAAAGGTAAAGACATGTCAGATGACAGTGACAGGATGTGAGCGTTCTGCTGTGGAAAATGTGTTCTGTGGTTTCACTGGTCACTGCAGACTAGAGCACAAAACTAATAGGATTATATTGTATATACCTTACATTACCATCCATTATATAAGTAATGCATATGTGGGCATTGCATTTAGGTGTCCTGTGTTTGCATTTACCTGTTTAATAATTATTCTTCAGCATTGTTGTTTAAAGACTGCATTAAAAAAACTAGATATGATTACTGTAGACTATATTCTGTGTAACTGACAGTGTGCTTTTTATGTCCAAAAATCTGCTACTGTACAAAATGATATTAAGTATATTCTCAGCTGTCTTATAGGCATTCCCCTCTTCTTCCTTTACTAGTTCAGTCTCTACAGCACGTCTACAAGCCTTCAAGATACTGAGCGAACAGTTTATACTCCTTCACAGCCGTGAAACTGAGTTTCCTATTATGGCAAATTTTCAAATCAGGATTCTTCATCTGGATCTCTGTGTCGTCATTATTCTCCTGACTTACACAGGTACTGATTTAAGATCAAGATTTATTTACCCTTCTTACTTGTTTTATGATGACTCAAAGCTGTTAAATACAATGTACTCATTGGTATGGGTTTAAAGCCCAACATATTTTGATGACTAAATAATAATAATCTTTAATATTTTACAATTTAGTAGAGTTCTTGAAAAAAAAATGTTTGTATCCTAATGTATTTTTTTTTTCATCAGGTTTAAAAAAAAAGAACCATATAAACAATGTGTTGTGTGTCTCATGACTTTTTGTAAATTTACCATGTTTTTCTACTGCATGACAACATGAAATTGTTTTCTCATTTTTACCATCCTGGGCTGTGTTTCTCAAAAGAATTGTACGTCTAAGTAGTTGATAGATCCATTGGTCACAATGCTTTTGTGAAGAACAGTCCAATGCAGTTATTTTAAAACTGATTGTGATTTTCTCTGTCTTTTCATCAGATTATTCCAAATCCAATCAAGAGCAAAGGATTCGGCAGCACATCAACAAAACATTGTTTGTGGGGGAAACAGTTACACTTCACTGCAACAAAATCCCATTTGATGAAGATTTAACATGGAAAATGAACAACTCTGTTATTTTTAGTCATGACTCGAACACTAACAAAACTCTGACAAACTTCAGCTCAAACAGGATTCACATCAACCCAGCAGTTCCAAGAGAATTAAAAATACATCAAATACAAGCATCTGATGCAGGAAACTACACCTGTTTTCCAGCAGCAATAAGATGGACATTAACAATAACAGGTTATTACATTATCTTATTTATTGGATTTGTTTTCTTTAAAAACAAGTGCATTTATTACAGTAGAAATATAAGTATGTTTGTAACCAGTGACTAGTATCTAGTGGAGTGCTGGTTGACTGATATCATGTGTGATTGACTCTATTGTGTCTGTCAGAAAACAGACCAGCGTCACCCAAACAAATGCCACTCTTCATCATCATCATCATCATCTCATGTTCTGGATTCATTA
The DNA here is from genome assembly GCF_018812025.1 of Megalobrama amblycephala. Taxonomy (NCBI): domain Eukaryota; kingdom Metazoa; phylum Chordata; class Actinopteri; order Cypriniformes; family Xenocyprididae; genus Megalobrama; species Megalobrama amblycephala. The sequence continues at coordinate 15,290,326 of NC_063049.1, forward strand.
TGATCTTTCTGATAATCACCATCAGCTTCTGCATTCACAGGTGAGAGACAATTTTACCTTTAGCACAAATAGCTCTTCACTTGTATTTACATTTTTTTGAATATAAGATCTATCAGTATTTTCACTTCATATTAACAAGAGCTTAGTGCAAACACTCAGTGTTAATAGTATCTACCATTTTTACACTTTGTAATGCATAAATAGCACCTGACATACCTTTATCATGTATAGATGTAGGGCCTATTCTTTTAGATACTGATTTTATTATTTCATCACATTAAATTGTTGATGGGCAAATTAAGAAAACGTGTGTTTTAATAGACATTGCGTTCTCCAAATGCTACATTGTTGTAACAGGAAAATGAGGCAGAAGATCAGCTCTGGTTCAGATAGGGAGGATGTAAGTATAATTACCACACCACTGCAGGCTATTATTGGGCTTCTATACCTGTTCCTGGTTTGAGAAACTTGTTGTGTGGTATGCTTTCTTACTATTTGTGCTTATTGCATAGGTGAAGATGATCTCTCACTGTGACAAACACACAATAACAACCTGTGTAAGTTTTATTAATTATATGATCATTTATGAATTGCACAGCAGAGTTTTGAACAGGAGCTGAAGTGTTTTTTGTGCCTCACTTGTTTTATCTTTGTTTTTGTTTTTTTAACAGGTCTACAGTCTTCATACAATTTCATGAACATGATCTTTCCTCCTCAAGACACCACCCAGATAGTATGGTGACATTGATACAATGTTGAGTTTTGATCCAAACCATCATTTTGGTTGAGAATGGCGTTTCAATGTTTGATGTATGTTGGATCAGCATTGAAATTTTGATGAAAGTTGATAGCACACATGGGTGAAGATATTGAATGACAATAATGAATGACATTGAGCTAACAGTGATATGTAGTTGATGACCACAAGATCCTGTAGGCATGTATCTGTGCTGTTGCCTGTTGCATAAAGTCGGTTTCAGTTTCTACCTAGGCAAGTTCAAGATTAGTTTGAGCAAACTCTGTTTTTTTCTGGCTCATGAAGGTGGATTGGTTTTAGCGGGGTTCATTGCTATGGTAACTTACGCTACATGGCTAACCTGCTCCGGAGCAGGTTTTGTTCTGGGTTAGAGATCGCAAACCCATACTGGACCAATCAACTATGAGTAAAGTGACCTGTATCTGATGCAATAAAGCCACTCCCTATGTATCTAGCTCCAAATTAAATCAGTTTATAGTGAAAACATTTTAGCTGCTAACTTTTGCTAATATATTCATATAATTATTATTTTAATTGACAGTATTAAACATTGCTTTTAAATTTAAATATAATATATGCATTAAAGGTTTAAAACAGGTTCAGCTTACAAGTGTTCTTTTGAGTCTTTGAGAAACTATATAAATTTTAAGGCCTATTCACGAGTTCGTTTCCTCATAAAATCTTTAAGCTAATAAGGTTAAGCGTATTTGGCTTGCTGTCCGCTGTGGAGGGGCTCGAGGAAGCAGCTTCAACTCGAGCTTGGATATACCCCCCAGGGACTACTATTGCATGAAAGAGGAGTACGATAGATGAGATGCTTAATTTATGTGGCGGAGTTGGGGAGGTGGAGGGATATCGAAACAACTGATGCCAGAGCAGGGTGAGTAGCTGCTTATATGCTCTGGATGTAATTGTAAGATTAGGGTTCCCTCCTCTTGAGATTATTTTTGAGTTTCACTAATTTAAAGATTAGATGGGTTCACTCCTCCCGAAATTACGTTGTGAACTTCACTTTGTTTGATTCACATGCATTGATATAGTCAGATTTTTTTCTTTTAGCTGTCTTCTCAAATTTTCACTGCAGCAGTAGTGTTTATTCCTACTTTGTAAATGCAAATGTTTAATGTCATGATATTTTTCATAACGATCTAATCTTCAGAAGAAAAGTGAATTGCGCGGTTCTCTTGCGAGAAGTTCATCAAACGGACGCTCTCCGTGATTGGCAGTTTGCTGCACTCTGAAACTCAGAGTTTGTTCACCTAGCTTCATGCAGCAGGCCTCAGAACAGTATTGGGTGTTTCTCAATCAGTGGGGCATGTCAGTTCATTTTCAATTGCTTTATCTGATTTGCTCTAATCCACTGGGGGCTTAGTTTAGGGGTGGGCCCTCATGATTTTAGCAAGTCTAGAAAATGGTTGAAAAACACCAATTATAATTTGAAAATGGGCACTGATTGGTAATCACCCATTTTGGTTCTGCATGTGCACTTCTCAGTATAATCTAATCAACTATATAAATATAAATTGTATTAAAGTGTTTGAATAAACCATACATTTTTCTAAATTCTTGCATGCATCTTGCTTTAGTAATATATATTAGTAATTTTATGATTAAAGTTCCAACAACATTTTTCGAAGTGCAAGTGACATGAACATGAGCAAGAATATCATACTTTCAGGGATGAACTGGGACCAAAAATCGGCCCTGGCATCTTGGCCCAGACCGGCCCACCACCACATAAGATCACAAATACCACCAGTCCTTGTGCTCCCCTGCCCTGAATATGTATACCAACTCCTATTCTTTAAAACTACTAACGCCATGTAATGTGTAAGCAAGAATCAGTGAGAGTTGACACATTAAATACTGTACTTCAAAAAAGTGGTGTTGAATATATTGTAAACTTACCCAATCAAAAAGGATGCAGGTGAACTCCTTGTACATCTTGTCTGTGTGCATGTTACACAGAGAGAGAGAGAGAGAGAGAGAGAGAGAGAGAGAGACAGAGAAGGATGGTATAAGATTGATCAGTGATTGATAAAAGTAGCAGTTTATGAGCTGACATGAGAAAATGACATGTTGTGGAGTTTGCAGCACGTTTGTCTATTTGTAAGTGTTGTGACTTTTGCAGCGCGTTTCACTATTTGTAAGTGTTGTGGAGTTTGCAGCACGTTTGTCTATTTGTAAGTGTTGTGACTTTTGCAGCGCGTTTCACTATTTGTAAGTGTTGTGGAATTTGCAGCGCGTTTGTCTATTTGTAAGTGTTGTGGAATTTGCAGCGCGTTTGTCTATTTGTAAGTGTTGTGACTTTTGCAGCGCGTTTCACTATTTGTAAGTGTTGTGGAATTTGCAGCGCGTTTGTCTATTTGTAAGTGTTGTGGAATTTGCAGCGCTTTTGTCTATTTGTAAGTGTTGTGACTTTTGCAGCGCGTTTCACTATTTGTAAGTGTTGTGGAATTTGCAGCGCTTTTGTCTATTTGTAAGTGTGGAATTTGCAGCGCGTTTGTCTATTTGTAAGTGTTGTGGAATTTGCAGCGCTTTTGTCTATTTGTAAGTGTTGTGACTTTTGCAGCGCGTTTCACTATTTGTAAGTGTTGTGGAATTTGCAGCGCGTTTGTCTATTTGTAAGTGTTGTGGAATTTGCAGCGCTTTTGTCTATTTGTAAGAGTTGTGGAATTTGCAGCGCGTTTGTCTATTTGTAAGTGTTGTGGAATTTGCAGCGCTTTTGTCTATTTGTAAGTGTTGTGGGATTTGCAGCGCGTTTCACTATTTGTAAGTGTTGTGGATTTTTGCAGCGCGTTTGTCTATTTGTAAGTGTTGTGGAATTTGCAGCGCGTTTGTCTATTTGTAAGTGTTGTGACTTTTGCAGCGCGTTTCACTATTTGTAAGTGTTGTGGAATTTGCAGCGCGTTTGTCTATTTGTAAGTGTGGAATTTGCAGCGCGTTTGTCTATTTGTAAGTGTTGTGGAATTTGCAGCGCTTTTGTCTATTTGTAAGTGTTGTGACTTTTGCAGCGCGTTTCACTATTTGTAAGTGTTGTGGAATTTGCAGCGCGTTTGTCTATTTGTAAGTGTTGTGGAATTTGCAGCGCTTTTGTCTATTTGTAAGAGTTGTGGAATTTGCAGCGCGTTTGTCTATTTGTAAGTGTTGTGGAATTTGCAGCGCTTTTGTCTATTTGTAAGTGTTGTGGGATTTGCAGCGCGTTTGTCTATTTGTAAGTGTTGTGGAATTTGCAGCGCGTTTGTCTATTTGTAAGTGTTGTGGAATTTGCAGCGCGTTTGTCTATTTGTAAGAGTTGTGGAATTTGCAGCGCGTTTGTCTATTTGTAAGTGTTGTGGAATTTGCAGCGCTTTTGTCTATTTGTAAGTGTTGTGACTTTTGCAGCGCGTTTCACTATTTGTAAGTGTTGTGGATTTTTGCAGCGCGTTTGTCTATTTGTAAGTGTTGTGGAATTTGCAGCGCGTTTGTCTATTTGTAAGTGTTGTGACTTTTGCAGCGCGTTTCACTATTTGTAAGTGTTGTGGAATTTGCAGCGCGTTTGTCTATTTGTAAGTGTTGTGACTTTTGCAGCGCGTTTCACTATTTGTAAGTGTTGTGGGATTTGCAGCGCGTTTGTCTATTTGTAAGTGTTGTGGGATTTGCAGCGCGTTTCACTATTTGTAAGTGTTGTGGAATTTGCAGCGCGTTTGTCTATTTGTAAGTGTGGAATTTGCAGCGCGTTTGTCTATTTGTAAGTGTTGTGACTTTTGCAGCGCGTTTCACTATTTGTAAGTGTTGTGGAATTTGCAGCGCGTTTGTCTATTTGTAAGTGTTGTGGATTTGCAGCGCGTTTCACTATTTGTAAGTGTTGTGGAATTTGCAGCGCGTTTGTCTATTTGTAGAAGTGTTGTGACTTTTGCAGCGCGTTTCACTATTTGTAAGTGTTGTGGAATTTGCAGCGCGTTTGTCTATTTGTAAGTGTTGTGGATTTGCAGCGCGTTTCACTATTTGTAAGTGTTGTGGATTTTTGCAGCGCGTTTGTCTATTTGTAAGTGTTGTGGGATTTGCAGCGCGTTTGTCTATTTGTAAGTGTGGAATTTGCAGCGCGTTTGTCTATTTGTAAGTGTTGTGACTTTTGCAGCGCGTTTCACTATTTGTAAGTGTTGTGGAATTTGCAGCGCGTTTGTCTATTTGTAAGTGTTGTGGGATTTGCAGCGCGTTTCACTATTTGTAAGTGTTGTGGAATTTGCAGCGCTTTTGTCTATTTGTAAGTGTTGTGGGATTTGCAGCGCGTTTCACTATTTGTAAGTGTTGTGGATTTTTGCAGCGCGTTTGTCTATTTGTAAGTGTGGAATTTGCAGCGCGTTTGTCTATTTGTAAGTGTTGTGACTTTTGCAGCGCGTTTCACTATTTGTAAGAGTTGTGGAATTTGCAGCGCGTTTGTCTATTTGTAAGTGTTGTGACTTTTGCAGCGCGTTTCACTATTTGTAAGAGTTGTGGAATTTGCAGCGCGTTTGTCTATTTGTAAGTGTTGTGACTTGCAGCGCGTTTCACTATTTGTAAGAGTTGTGGAATTTGCAGCGCGTTTGTCTATTTGTAAGTGTTGTGACTTGCAGCGCGTTTCACTATTTGTAAGTGTTGTGGAATTTGCAGCGCTTTTGTCTATTTGTAAGTGTTGTGGATTTGCAGCGCGTTTGTCTATTTGTAAGTGTTGGAATTTGCAGCGCGTTTGTCTATTTGTAAGTGTTGTGGATTTGCAGCGCATTTGTCTATTTGTAAGTGTTGTGACTTTTGCAGCGCGTTTGACTATTTGTAAGAGTTGTGGAATTTGTAGCGCGTTTGTCTATTTGTAAGTGTTGTGGAATTTGCAGCGCGTTTGTCTATTTGTAAGTGTTGTGGAATTTGCAGCACGTTTGTCTATTTGTAAGTGTTGTGACTTTTGCAGCGCGTTTCACTATTTGTAAGTGTTGTGGAATTTGCAGCGCTTTTGTCTATTTGTAAGTGTTGTGGGAATTGCAGCACGTTTCACTATTTGTAAGTGTTGTGGATTTTTGAAGCGCGTTTGTCTATTTGTAAGTGTGGAATTTGCAGCGCGTTTGTCTATTTGTAAGTGTTGTGACTTTTGCAGCGCGTTTCACTATTTGTAAGTGTTGTGGAATTTGCAGCGCGTTTGTCTATTTGTAAGTGTTGTGGATTTGCAGCGCGTTTCACTATTTGTAAGTGTTGTGGAATTTGCAGCGCGTTTGTCTATTTGTAAGTGTTGTGACTTTTGCAGCGCGTTTCACTATTTGTAAGTGTTGTGGAATTTGCAGCGCGTTTGTCTATTTGTAAGTGTTGTGGATTTGCAGCGCGTTTCACTATTTGTAAGTGTTGTGGATTTTGCAGCGCGTTTGTCTATTTGTAAGTGTTGTGGATTTGCAGCGCGTTTCACTATTTATAAGTGTTGTGGATTTGCAGCGCGTTTGTCTATTTGTAAGTGTGGAATTTGCAGCGCGTTTGTCTATTTGTAAGTGTTGTGACTTTTGCAGCGCGTTTCACTATTTGTAAGTGTTGTGGAATTTGCAGCGCGTTTGTCTATTTGTAAGTGTTGTGGGATTTGCAGCGCGTTTCACTATTTGTAAGTGTTGTGGAATTTGCAGCGCTTTTGTCTATTTGTAAGTGTTGTGGGATTTGCAGCGCGTTTCACTATTTGTAAGTGTTGTGGATTTTTGCAGCGCGTTTGTCTATTTGTAAGTGTGGAATTTGCAGCGCGTTTGTCTATTTGTAAGTGTTGTGACTTTTGCAGCGCGTTTGACTATTTGTAAGAGTTGTGGGATTTGCAGCGCATTTGTCTATTTGTAAGTGTTGTGACTTTTGCAGCGCATTTGTCTATTTGTAAGTGTTGTGGAATTTGCAGCGCGTTTGTCTATTTGTAAGTGTTGTGACTTTTGCAGCGCGTTTGTCTATTTGTAAGTGTTGTGACTTGCAGCGCATTTGTCTATTTGTAAGTGTTGTGGAATTTGCAGCGCGTTTGTCTATTTGTAAGTGTTGTGACTTGCAGCGCGTTTGTCTATTTGTAAGTGTTGTGACTTTTGCAGCGCATTTGTCTATTTGTAAGTGTTGTGACTTTTGCAGCGCGTTTGACTATTTGTAAGTTGTGGAATTTGCAGCGCGTTTGTCTATTTGTAAGTGTTGTGGAATTTGCAGCGCATTTGTCTATTTGTAAGTGTTGTGACTTTTGCAGCGCGTTTCACTATTTGTAAGTGTTGTGGAATTTGCAGCGCGTTTGTCTATTTGTAAGTGTTGTGGAATTTGCAGCGCTTTTGTCTATTTGTAAGTGTTGTGGAATTTGCAGCGCATTTGTCTATTTGTAAGTGTTGTGGAATTTGCAGCGCATTTGTCTATTTGTAAGTGTTGTGGAATTTGCAGCGCGTTTGTCTATTTGTAAGTGTTGTGACTTTTGCAGCGCATTTGTCTATTTGTAAGTGTTGTGACTTTTGCAGCGCGTTTCACTATTTGTAAGTGTTGTGGAATTTGCAGCGCGTTTGTCTATTTGTAAGTGTTGTGGAATTTGCAGCGCGTTTGTCTATTTGTAAGTGTTGTGACTTTTGCAGCGCATTTGTCTATTTGTAAGTGTTGTGACTTTTGCAGCGCGTTTCACTATTTGTAAGTGTTGTGGAATTTGCAGCGCATTTGTCTATTTGTAAGTGTTGTGACTTTTGCAGCGCGTTTCACTATTTGTAAGTGTTGTGGAATTTGCAGCGCTTTTGTCTATTTGTAAGTGTTGTGACTTTTGCAGCGCGTTTGTCTATTTGTAAGTGTTGTGGAATTTGCAGCGCGTTTGTCTATTTGTAAGTGTTGTGACTTTTGCAGCGCGTTTCACTATTTGTAAGTGTTGTGGAATTTGCAGCGCGTTTGTCTATTTGTAAGTGTTGTGGAATTTGCAGCGCTTTTGTCTATTTGTAAGTGTTGTGGAATTTGCAGCGCATTTGTCTATTTGTAAGTGTTGTGACTTTTGCAGCGCATTTGTCTATTTGTAAGAGTTGTGGGATTTGCAGCGCATTTGTCTATTTGTAAGTGTTGTGACTTTTGCAGCGCATTTGTCTATTTGTAAGTGTTGTGGAATTTGCAGCGCGTTTGTCTATTTGTAAGTGTTGTGACTTTTGCAGCGCGTTTGTCTATTTGTAAGTGTTGTGACTTTGCAGCGCATTTGTCTATTTGTAAGTGTTGTGGAATTTGCAGCGCGTTTGTCTATTTGTAAGTGTTGTGACTTTGCAGCGCGTTTGTCTATTTGTAAGTGTTGTGACTTTGCAGCGCATTTGTCTATTTGTAAGTGTTGTGACTTTTGCAGCGCGTTTGACTATTTGTAAGAGTTGTGGAATTTGCAGCGCGTTTGTCTATTTGTAAGTGTTGTGGAATTTGCAGCGCGTTTGTCTATTTGTAAGTGTTGTGACTTTTGCAGCGCGTTTCACTATTTGTAAGTGTTGTGGAATTTGCAGCGCGTTTGTCTATTTGTAAGTGTTGTGGAATTTGCAGCGCTTTTGTCTATTTGTAAGTGTTGTGACTTTTGCAGCGCATTTGTCTATTTGTAAGTGTTGTGACTTTTGCAGCGCGTTTCACTATTTGTAAGTGTTGTGGAATTTGCAGCGCATTTGTCTATTTGTAAGTGTTGTGACTTTTGCAGCGCGTTTCACTATTTGTAAGTGTTGTGGAATTTGCAGCGCGTTTGTCTATTTGTAAGTGTTGTGGAATTTGCAGCGCTTTTGTCTATTTGTAAGTGTTGTGACTTTTGCAGCGCGTTTCACTATTTGTAAGTGTTGTGGAATTTGCAGCGCGTTTGTCTATTTGTAAGTGTTGTGGAATTTGCAGCGCATTTGTCTATTTGTAAGTGTTGTGACTTTTGCAGCGTGTTTCACTATTTGTAAGTGTTGTGGAATTTGCAGCGCGTTTCACTATTTGTAAGTGTTGTGGAATTTGCAGCGCGTTTGTCTATTTGTAAGTGTTGTGACTTTTGCAGCGCATTTGTCTATTTGTAAGTGTTGTGACTTTTGCAGCGCGTTTCACTATTTGTAAGTGTTGTGGAATTTGCAGCGCATTTGTCTATTTGTAAGTGTTGTGACTTTTGCAGCGCGTTTCACTATTTGTAAGTGTTGTGGAATTTGCAGCGCGTTTGTCTATTTGTAAGTGTTGTGGAATTTGCAGCGCTTTTGTCTATTTGTAAGTGTTGTGACTTTTGCAGCGCGTTTCACTATTTGTAAGTGTTGTGGAATTTGCAGCGCGTTTGTCTATTTGTAAGTGTTGTGGAATTTGCAGCGCATTTGTCTATTTGTAAGTGTTGTGACTTTTGCAGCGTGTTTCACTATTTGTAAGTGTTGTGGAATTTGCAGCGCGTTTGTCTATTTGTAAGTGTTGTGGAATTTGCAGCGCTTTTGTCTATTTGTAAGTGTTGTGACTTTTGCAGCGCGTTTCACTATTTGTAAGTGTTGTGGAATTTGCAGCGCATTTGTCTATTTGTAAGTGTTGTGACTTTTGCAGCGTGTTTCACTATTTGTAAGTGTTGTGGAATTTGCAGCGCGTTTGTCTATTTGTAAGTGTTGTGGAATTTGCAGCGCTTTTGTCTATTTGTAAGTGTTGTGACTTTTGCAGCGCGTTTCACTATTTGTAAGTGTTGTGGAATTTGCAGCGCTTTTGTCTATTTGTAAGTGTGGAATTTGCAGCGCGTTTGTCTATTTGTAAGTGTTGTGACTTTTGCAGCGCGTTTGTCTATTTGTAAGTGTTGTGGAATTTGCAGCGCTTTTGTCTATTTGTAAGTGTTGTGGAATTTGCAGCGCGTTTGTCTATTTGTAAGTGTGGAATTTGCAGCGCGTTTGTCTATTTGTAAGTGTTGTGGAATTTGCAGCGCTTTTGTCTATTTGTAAGTGTTGTGGAATTTGCAGCGCGTTTGTCTATTTGTAAGTGTTGTGGAATTTGCAGTGCTTTTGTCTATTTGTAAGTGTTGTGGAATTTGCAGCGCGTTTGTCTATTTGTAAGTGTGGAATTTGCAGCGCGTTTGTCTATTTGTAAGTGTTGTGGAATTTGCAGCGCTTTTGTCTATTTGTAAGTGTTGTGGAATTTGCAGCGCGTTTGTCTATTTGTAAGTGTTGTGGAATTTGCAGCGCGTTTGTCTATTTGTAAGTGTTGTGGGATTTGCAGCGCGTTTCACTATTTGTAAGTGTTGTGGATTTTTGCAGCGCGTTTGTCTATTTGTAAGTGTGGAATTTGCAGCGCGTTTGTCTATTTGTAAGTGTTTGTGACTTTTGCAGCGCATTTGTCTATTTGTAAGTGTTGTGACTTTTGCAGCGCGTTTTTGTCTATTTGTAAGTGTTGTGGAGTTTGCAGCGCGTTTGACTATTTGTAAGTGTTGTGGGATTTGCAGCGCGTTTGTCTATTTGTAAGTGTTGTGGGATTTGCAGCGCATGTGTTGTCAAACTGATGAAGATGTTTTCTTTATTTGCTGATGTTTTTTCGATTTGCATGTGTTTTCTTCATTTGCAGCGCGTTGAGCTCTCTCGGCCACCATAGGTTATAGCATATTGTAACAATAGGATTTTGGGGTTAAATTTTCAAAGGACACTCCAAAGGACACTTACAGCCGACTTCAGCTGTGGCTGGATGTAACCGATTGGCGAGATGTGCTGCTTGCAGTCAGGGATGAGTTGAAAATGGAAACGTGAGGTCGGACACTTTTTGTTTCCCATAGTGATCAATGTTCCCTCTAATTTTTTTTCTCGCTGAGCAAAACTTTTCTCTGTTGAGCACACATTTTGGCCACCTGAGCAAAAACATACTTTATATCAGACCTGTACAATCAACGTAAACACACACAAAAAAATGGTTTTATCATGCAACTGTAACATTTAACTTTAATGTGCCGTTTCTATTTTATTTGACCCTTGATGTAACTTAGTGATATATTATATAATATGTTTGAAAACATATGCAGTTCAGTCACTAAATTAAGCACATTTTAGGTTACTTGAGATTTTTCACATTGCTGTATTAACTGTACCAGTCTTTACCAAGAAATTCTATTAAAAAATAATGTCTGTCCTCCTGCAGGACAGTTCAGTTCTTTATAATAATATAATAAGAGCAGTTACAATGATGGTTTGGGACAACCATAATGTGTTTTTGTACAGTCAATTATTAGCAACAGACAGTGTTAAACCATCAAAATTACATTTTTATTGCTTATGAATTTCGCAAATTTTATATACCAGGAGGTTTCAAGATTTTTCGTGGCAAGGAGCCCTAAACAATCCCCTTGTGAGATCAATTTTTTATTAGGCATATAATATTTAAGTATTTAAACTGATATACAGTATTATGCCCTCAGAGCTCGAGCTTGCCTTAAACAGTGCACAAACAAAGTTTACACTGCTAATATAACCCTCAAATGGATCTTTACAAAGTGATTATGTGAGTTTTGTATACTGTTATATTGTTTACATTTGATTCTGAATGAATTTGAGTCTGTGATCCATGGCTAACGGCTAATGCTACACTGTTGGAGAGATTTATAAAGAATGAAGTTGTGTTTATGAATTATACAGACTGCAAGTGTTTAAAAATGAAAAAAGCGACGGCTCTTGTCTCCGTGAATACAGTAAGAAACAATGGTAACTTTAACCACATTTAACAGTACATTAGCAACATGCTAACGAAACATTTAGACAGTTTACAAATATCAGTAAAAATATCATGTTATCATCAGTTATTATCGCTCCATCTGCCATTTTTCGCTATTGTTCTTGCTTGCTTACCTAGTCTGATGATTCAGCTGTGCTGCTCCAGACGTTAATGCCTGCCCTTGTCTAATGCCTTTCATAATGTTGGGAACATGGGTTGGCATATGCAAATATTGGGGGCGTACATAGTAATGATCCCGACTGTTACGTAACAGTCGGTGTTATGTTGAGATTCGCCTGTTCTTCTGAGTGCGGAAACAATGGAGTTTGAGACTCACTGTATGTCATTTCCATGTACTGAACTTGTTATTTAACTATGCCAAGATAAATTCTATTTTTAATTCGAGAGCACCTTTAATAAAAGTGAACGTTAACTCTTTTATAGTTATCTAAACATCCCTGAAACCCACACCACCACACACACAAATCTATTTAAACTGAGTTATATCACTGATGTATTTTGAGTTTGCAAACTACACCTGTGGTGGGTGTGTGATTGTAAATGTCTCAGAGTTTTGTTAGCATTCTGTGCCCATCATCCGTTATTTCCATCACTTTTCATTAAAACTAGTGATGGGAAGTTCAGTTCTTTTCCGCGAACCGGTTCTTTCGGACAGTTCGATTCAATAAACTGGTTGAAAAAACCGGTTCACCGGTTCTTTTACGCTCCGACGTAATGACGTCATGTGTGTTACAATATATTCGGTTCCTGAAATATTCTGTTCCACTGGGTGGCGCTTACACGAATATTCATGATATCCTGCTATTGTGGGCGTGTCCTTGAGACAACGCGCAAGTGAATGGATCTGAAAATAGTATGCTCCTCAAATTGCAACGGTTTAATAGATTATTTCGAAAAGGTAATAAAATATACAATGTTAGTCAACAGTTCACATGTTCAAAACAATGCATAGTTTGTGTAATATGATAAATCGTCTAAGCTATTTGTATTTTGCCTGATTGAGTACAGGACAGGCATTCAGATAAACGGTTAACCTAAGGATACAGAGCGAACATGAGCCAATAACCTTGTTTTGCACTGATGTGTTTTATGTTTAGCTTTTTTATTATTATTGAGGCTTTATTTTTTATTATTATTTTTTTTAATAGTTTGATTAGTCTGCTTTCTTCGTTGTCATTCTGCATAGTGTTGACAACTTGAAATAAACCTCAAATGTATCTGTGTCCTAATAAAAATAAGGTATAGACTGGTGTGAATATTCAATGTCAACCTTAATTTCTTGATTATTATTCAATCAATATTGGTGCACATTGAGTTTTTCACTTTCAACTGTTTTCCAGCAAATTACTTAACGTGTAATGTTTGTACAAACAAAAAGATTCAACAACTGAGACATAAACTGAACAAATTTCATAGACGTTCGATGAACATCTGAAAGTCTGATGTGGCACCAGCTATTTTACAGAGCATCTCATCCTCAGCACCAGATTTGCTAGAACTTGCTGTGAGATGTTCCACTCTTCCATGAAGGCAATTCACATTCTCAAACATGTCTGGTGGGACTTATGATTTGGCACTGGAAGGACAATCAGCTGTCCTTCTGTCTCCCTGTAGCACTGTCTCAGGTATCTTCACATCTGCAGTCTTCATACCTCCTGCAGCAGGACTAAGGCACGTTCACAGGTGATCAGAGACCCTGGGCATCTTTATTCTGGTGTTTTTCAGAGTCAGTAGAAAGGTCTCTTTAGTGTCCCAAGTTATTGTAACTGACCTTGATTGGCCTATAGGTGCATGTGCAGTTGAAAAACATGACAAACATTGTTAAAACCCTTTCTAAAGATCTGTAAAGCTTATTTGGATTGTACAAAATTATCTTTAAAATATTATCCTGAAAATTGACTTTTTTTTTTTTTTTTTTTTTTTTTTTTTTTTTTTTTTAGATTTTTTAATTTTTTCTTAGTTTTTTATTTCAATTTTTAAAACAACAAATCCAGTTGTAGCCTTTATAAATATTAATTACATTAAATATTATAACAAGTACAGAAGTAATTACTCTATGAATGTAACTCAAATTGAAATTCAAAACAATGTGTGAAATGAAGCAATGCAAAATGTGAGCTTCTGAGGTAAATATTTAAACAGGGCCTTGACACTTGGGAACAGCCTTCATGCATGTCCAGATCACACACTGCCAAGACTTCAGCTCTCACATCCAATCTGAAACAGACAGCGACTTTCAAGATGATGAGTAGCCTATAATGTGCAATCACAAAAGCAAAACAAGACCATATTATGACATTGTTGATAATAACAAATAGGATATAACATCTTGTACAGTAGCTGTCTATTTTTTCTGTGCATTTGTGCTGCATTACCTCAAAGAAATAAATTATATTATTATCAGAATTATTTTATTTGACTGCTTTTGAAATTGTTTTAAATTAGGCTACATAAGGTTGTTTGAGTATGTGTTATGTTTGACACATTTCAGGGTTTTGTGCTGCAATATCCTGCCTTGTCAAACTTTAAATAAAACGAAACTAAACTATAGACCCCTTAATGTTTACAAACTTTTAAGGGGTCTATAATTTCCTATCATAATTATAATATTTTAAACAAAAATAACATTCTTTAAGTAGCTGCTGGCATGAAGACTGTCATCAAAACAAAGCTCCAAAGGTTTATATTTTAAAAGAATATTTTATTAACATTTCGAAATAATCTATTAAACAGCTGCAAATTGAGAAGCGTGTACTAATATTTTCAGTTCCATTCACTTGCGCGTTGTCTCAAGGACACGCCCACAATAGCATGATATCATGAATATTCGCGTAAGCGCCACCAAGTGGAACAGAATATTTCAGGAACCGAATATATTCTAACACCGGGATGAAAAAACGTAACACGTTCAAATATATAAATTCAGTAATCATAACATCAGTCAACTAAAACATTCTAATCTGAAGCGTTTCTTACAATTTAGTTTTGCATCTAAAGCATCCAAACACATGACATATACAGGTAGTGATATGCAAACAAAGTTTTACAGTTATAAAGTAAATAAATTAGTCTTCATCAGAGCAGAAACCATGATCCTCTTACATTACGATTTATTTCTAATTAAATAAACTTACGTTTCGCCAGATTGGCCCCTCATTCGAGTCCTCTCATAGCATCAGTCGTCCTAGTTAACCGGTGCTGTGATGTTACTGTTCGGTATAGCTTCAGATCACAAGCTGAATCACGCATGCGCTGTATCATCAGCTCACTGGTTCTCAAATCGGACACGTCCGAAAGAAGCGGTTTTCGGTTGTGTACTGGTGATCCGAAAACCGTTGCAACCGGTTCTACTCGAGAACGAGATTGAGATTCGAGAACCGCGAGAGCGATTCAAACGGAGTCGCTTGTTTGCTCTTGCTGTAGTTATCTGGTCCGTGTACGTTTTGATAGTTTGTTTTCCAATTTGAAATGAAATACGCAGAAACGAGAAAACGGTCGTTTCCCGTTTTTTCGTTTGTTAAAAAAAACGGAAAAACGAGATTTTGACTCGATTTTCGTTTTTTCGGGTCACGGATAGAAAATGGAAACACGACTTCAAAACTCGTTTTCCACATGTGGGCGGTCATTACACGCCCCTTTCAGCCGATTGGTCAATCAAATCTGAGCCAGTGACGTCATCTTCAGTTCGTTCAACAAAATAACAGTCCTCTGCCGCTATATCAGTATGTCATAAATCGGCTTTCTTCTGTGCAACCTAACGCGTATTTCACAGAAATATTTATTTCAGAAATGTTAATCAGCACACAGACTGTTGTAATGCTGTTTGTAGTTTAATAGTGAAACTACCCACACAGAGGAGCGGATGAAAAGCAGAGATTAAAACAAAACAAAAAAAAAAAACCTACAGGTTTTATTTTATTCTATTTTGAATAAATAGAATAAATCACAATAAATAAATAGCAATTTTGAAAAACGAACAATCGCTCATCTCTATTTATTTATTTTATATAGCCTAATTGCCTGCTGAAATGTTAATAACCCTTTGGTTAAAAGATTGAGGGAATATGTAAAGATCAAACATTAAAGATCAAAATTACAGCTACATAGCTTTTTTAGTTATGACAAAAATAATATATAAATGTTAAGCCAAAACGAATTAATTTAAAGCTGAACTGAAACAGAAACCGGCGTTATAACTACCTCTCTAATTTGACACAAATCCAAATGTTTCAATATTCACGATTTGGAGGCTAAACTATATTTATTATTTAAACGCTTTTATTGTAGCCTACACAGACTACTTAAAATGAGCAGTAGGCCTATAACGTTTTATATATTTGGTTGAATGTACATATTTTGACAGTTAACAGGCTGTGGTGTCAAGTTCCTAAAACTGATGTTGTGTGTGCCTGAGGCGCCGACGCGTTCTCTTGAATTTTCTTATAAAAGCGGAAACAACTTAATACTTAGACATTTATGGTCAAATATATGTAACACCATTCGAATCTGTGAAAGGTTAAATAGGCCTATTATTTTTGTACACTCACAAACAAAACATTGCTCGTAAAATAAACAAAGAAATTTTCTGCCGTCTTGGTTTCCTTTCTCTGAACTTCTCAAAAATGAACCGACACTCATATTGTCGCATTTTTTCCCTTTTCATTTTGGTAATATTAATTACTTAAGTGAAATAAATTTCGCGCATAGACATAGGCTATTTAACCTATTCCTTTTATATAATTGAATCCTTTGTTCTCCGTTCACAGAAGCGCTGCAGGTGCGTGATGATGATGAACCCTCATGTTCTGTTGTTTATTCTGCTATTTGTTTATGTAGGCTAAAACTAAACCCCTGGAATTTTTTAATGATTCACAGACATTTATCAAATTTCGTTTAATTCTAATTTAATATAATCTTGTCGGTTAATGAAACGATGATCGCATCAGTTGAAAGTCAGGGGGAAAAAACAGAAATTATATTGACAAGGCAACAATAATTTTCGTTTAGTTTAAGTTTTTCAAAACATCCACAGAACTGCATACAGTAAATTTTCCCGCTGTTTAAGCCACGAATATTTACAAAATAAAATAATTACAAAGATGATAAAAGATAATAAAATAATTACAAAGATAATACAACTTCTATGTTTAATATACGAGAGTTTTTGTTTTGCTGTTGTCCACTGAAGCAATTGACGCAGAATCGCCAATAGCCGTTAAATCGAAATTGAAAGTAAAATGTTCAGGGCCATTTATAGCTAATTCATTCAAAAGCGAAGGAAAGACAGAAAAAGTGAGGATAGCAAGTAAACTGTGACATATAATAGTAATGTTCACTGTGTTAATAAAAGTGTTTAATTTAAGAGATAAAATCTGTATGGCCATTTATAAGCTAAGGAAAACTAAAAAGCCCCCCGATGGTGATACCGTTATTAGGTGTTGCCACCTAGTGGATAGCCTATTTTCTAATATGACTGTATAGTCTACTGCAAGGAATGCGTCTGCTAAATTATTGAATTTAAATGTATAAAATGTAAACAAAACATTAAAATAAGAAAAAAAATGAGTGCAGTAGCCACTGATCTATAATAGATAATAGTCTGTCATTATGTATAGCCTATTGATCGGTGGTAGTAGCCCAAAGGATGTCATGCGCTTGGTAACAGATGTAGAGGCATTTACATTTTAAAAACAGCTTAAAAACAGACTTAATTAAATTTACTGTAGGTTTTTTAAAACTTTTTTTTATCTGTGCAAACATATTTCTGTGAAATACGCGTTAGGTTGCACAGAAGAAAGCCGATTTATGACATACTGATATAGCGGCAGAGGACTATTATTTTGTTGAACGAACTGAAGATGACGTCACTGGCTCAGATTTGATTGACCAATCGGCTGAAAGGGGCGTGTAATGACCGCCCACATGTGGAAAACGAGTTTTGAAGTCGTGTTTCCGTTTTCTATCCGTGACCCGAAAAAAACGAAAATCGAGTCAAAATCTCGTTTTTCCGTTTTTTTTAACAAACGAAAAAACGGGAAACGACCGTTTTCTCGTTTCTGCGTATTTCATTTCAAATTGGAAAACAAACTATCAAAACGTACACGGACCGTGTGAGCAAAACCACCCTAGAATGAGAAAAATCCACCCAGTGGTTTTTTTACAATCTCAATAATTCATAAGCACTGTCTCAGAATGCCCTGTTCTAAGATTGCTCTCACTGTGACGTAGAAATGCGCTAAGCCCCACCCACGTGGTTTGATTGACAATCTGGTTTTGGCATAGACCCCGCCCTCGGTGATCTGTCAACCATCCTCCATTGTTTCAACGACAGCCGGTAATGTCTCTTAAGAAACATAAGTGTTCTGTTGTGGGATGTAATAATGAACATAGTAGTTTTCACTTACTTCTGACATCAGAGCCACTGAAAACGCAGTGGATGGATTTTATTTACGAAGGAAAGGCGCCACTCAAAATTCCAAAATACGTTTATGTTTGCGCGAATCATTTTTTGACTGACTGTTTTGAGAACGAGGGTCAATTCAAAGCAGGTATTGCTTCAAAGTTAATCCTCAAGTGTGGATCGTTGCCTACTGTTCGCGATCCAACGTCACCTCCAGAAGAAGTAAGTGTATTTAATGTTTTTTGAGCAAATAGTCATTTCAGTCGATGTCAGCCAATTCAATAACAAATGCGTCTAAAGTTGTTGTCGTCGCCGTCGTAGAATGTCTGTGTAACGTTATATAATTTAAACCTTGTTTGTATAGTGTGTATCCACACGTATATATATATTTTTTTAAAGATATTGTATTAAAAACTGTGTATGTTTACTTAGCAAACGTTATCACAGTATTTGTGTTTGTAGTTTCAAAAAATTGCGCGAACGTTATCACAGTGTGTGTGTGTGTGTGTGTGTGTGTGTGTGTGTGTGTGTGCACATCCATAATTGCAAAGGGGACAATCCTCTATAAGTAAAACTCTATAAGTACATAAATGTATCAAATAACCATTCAAAGACGTCCTGCTCCATTCTCAATTGTGTTTCTTCTGCCGGAGTCTCTTCATCATCTGGGTCTGATTCCGGTTCAAACATGTACGGCTGAATGCCATACAAAACAGCGGGTCTCTCACTCTCAGCCATTCTGCTTCTACCGACTGTTTATTGCCATAGGTATGCAAGTTACGCCCTCATCCAAAGGCAGGGTGGGATATGCAGCTCATTTATATTTAAGGTGGTACACACCAAAACAGCTCTTTTTAAAACAGGCCCAAAAATGACATTTTCAAATGGTTATAATAAATTAACTGTGGGTATTTTGTGCTGAAACTTCACAAATACATTCTGGGGACACCCAAGACCAATATTACATCTTGTAAAAAGGGGCATAATAGGTGCCCTTTAAGAAAAAACAGTTTTTGTTTGAACAGCCACTTTTGTTAGTCAATTTAGCTCTTTCAATTCAGTTTTTTGATAAGGGCAGCGGGGACATTCTGAGAACATTTCCAAATAAAGTATGGTTCCCTAAGCCTTCAGAGAACGTCTTGAATGTTCCGTGAAGGTCCACCAAATAACGTCCCACAAACTCCACATTGTGACCGTCTCTGAACCTCCTGGGAACATTACTAGACAATTTATTGGGGACGTTCTGAAGCTGGGAATGTACCACCCCACTGAGGAAGGTGTTCTTTAATTGCAGAAAACACGTCTTAAAACATGAACTGAAACTACTTTATACAAAGTACTAAGAGCAGCTCATATCTGAACATGTTCAGAAATAGTCTGCAGTTGATTTTTATCAGAAAAGGATATTTCAGTAGTTACTCCAAACATCAGTTCACATATGTTTAAAGTGTGCTGATTTTTTAAAGCTGAAATAGTTAACTCTTGCTACAGCCATATTTTGTCATGTTTGCACAGTGAATCATATTTGTTGTTACACCAGAGCATACAGAAAAGTAAATACAACATGGACATTACATGTAGGCTAAATATATTTAAAGTTCACTTTTCTCATCCATTTGCCAGTTGAGGGAGAAAAAAAGAAAAAAGAAAATTTTCTATTAGTTGTCATATTGACTGAACTTTCGGTGGAACTTTGCTCACTTTGCAATTGTTTAATCATCTTTACAATGTACAGAAACAAAGTCTAGTTGGCTTTATTAGAGCTGAGTTTACACCATAACCTGTCCCAGAATGCCTCATGCATCTCTGGGTCCTGTGGCCAGTCTAGATAGGTTCTAGTTTTTACCAGCCGGGCCAGTCTATGATGGGAGGATAGCCAGCGAGACGGAATCATTTCTAGGAAGACCAGGATAAGAATGTCCCTGTGTTCTACCTGGAGCCTGTAGGTGGCCAGCTGCATCTCCAAAGAACACCAGTTGCTACTGAGGTAGTTGCGACTGACGAGACAAAGAGTCTGGCGACTCGCGTAGATGCTGTCTGTGATGTTTTCCACAATGTCTTCTCCCAACTGAAAGTCCCGACTATGCAGACAGAGACGCAAAAACGGAGGGCCGCGTCTCTCTAAGTTCGGAAGAAGTTCCTCCATGACCCAGTGTTCATCTTTAGCGCTATAAGACACGAAAACATCGTAGCGGTACTGATGTTTACCGTTTCCACGCAAAGCCTCTCTGAACCATCCACTGGCGATGTGATAGAAAGGCGCAATGTATTGGCCTGCAAACTTATATGACAGTACCACAATAATAAAAATACACAAAAATGCAGAGGTGGAGGCAAAGAACACAAATTCGATTTCAAATGAGCAGTTCTCCTTAGCATAACCAATAAAGTTGAGGTGGTCAATTCCACTGTCACTCAAACACTGCAGTTCTTTCATGGTGGGTTTGAACATGACAACCTGCACCTTCCTGTTGTTCTTCACCCATGAGAGCAGCCACGCATTATCACAACTGCAGTACAGAACCAAGCCCTGAAGATAGAGGTATTTCAAACTAGTAAGATGTTCCACCAAGTTTTGAAGAACATTGACGTTGTCTTTTAGAATGAGCATTAGACCTGTCAGTGCCTTTAAATCTTTGGTCAGACTTCCATCCAGAAAGAAGAATCTGCAGTTCGCCAGGATCAGCGTCTGGAGTTTGGTCAGATTGTGAAACATTACGGCCATGTTTGGCTGCTTAGTCAATTCAATGTTTGCCAGTTTTAAGGTTTTTAAATGAACAAGCTGATTGATTACAGACAAGTCTCCAATATCATCTGAGAACACTGAGTTAAATTCCAGACTGACGACTGATCGAACATATTTCCCAATGAATTCATTTCCACAGCTCACATATGCTGCATCTATCTGAAGTGTGACTACTGATGTTAAGAGTGAACTGTTGCAGTCCTCAATAGTCACATATTGACCTTTGATGTGCAAGTTTAGGGCCTGATCCAGTGTAGTATTCCCAATCACAAGCTGCATTGGTCTCAGGCCTGAACTAATTAAAATATTACTCAAATTATATGGAATTATGCCAAATATATCGGATAAATGCAGCTTGATTGGTGACATGTCAGGTGGGAAGTTCAGATCTCCCAGCAGAAATATGCTAAGGTTAATAAGATCTCCAAATGAATTAGATTCTATATGAATAATAGGATTTTCATGGAGATCTAGGACCATTAGTCCATATAAACCACTGAATGTGTGTTGATAAATGTAAGATAACTTGTTGCTATAGAGATATAGCTCTTTCAAATTGTTCAATCCAATAAAAGCAAAATCTTCTATATTAGAAATGTCATTAAAGGATAAATCTAGAGTTTCAAGATCTGTGAAACACATAAATTGGTATGAAACTATCTCATCTATCGTATTTGAGCTTAGAAACATAACAGAAAGCTGTTTCACTATCTGTGGATCTGAAGCACAAAGAGATTGGAAGTCATTTGGTCTGAGCTCATGATTAGCTATTTTAGCCAAAGTGAGGTTCCTGAAAATCTGAAAAAACGAATATACATCTAAGAGGTTTAAAGGTAATAATAATATTTTCATGAGATCAATTTTCTTAACTTCTTCACAGCCATCTGAGATATTAGTAGGAGTCAATGGCAAGTTAACAGTCTCATAAATAACTTGAAAAGACTCAGTCGAATATAACTTTGCTGCTGTACACAAGTCAACAATGTTAAGTACATCCACTGAGACATCCAAATGATTGATTTTATGTACTCCAATTAATGAAAGATCTTTGAGGAAGTCTGCTTTAGATCCAAAGCTAAATTCAAAGAGATTTCCCAAAACTTTCAACGCTCCCTCATCTACATGCTCTAATTTTCCTATATTCAATATTACCTCTTCAATGTTTAACACAGTAGATATGTAACCATAAGAAGTGTTGAAAACTGAGCAGTTTGGGTACTGAAGTCTATTTAATGTCTCTTCATTTAGATGAAACCCCTTCAGTGATTTTACATTTGCCAGTCGACACAGAACCTCAGATATATCCTTCAAACACACTTCGTTTAAGAATAATTTTTGCAAGTGAGGAATCATTTCAAAAACATTTGGTGCCAATAATGACAATGTATACTTTGAAACAAACAATCTGTTAAGTGAGGGAAGGCGACTGAAATCAAGAGCTACCTCACAACAGCCTTTTAAACCTGAGCTAGTTAAACTTAATGAAGTTACATTTGTCAAACCATTAAAAGCTTCTGGTGGGATCTCTGAAAAACATCCAGTAATGTCAAGGTAATCCAGAGAAACAAAACGTGCAAATGAGTCTGGAGCCAAGGCACTGTGGTTTCGGTCCATTTGAATGCAGAGGTTCTGTAAGTTTGATGGAAGTTCACGCAGGTCTTCTTTAGTGTCAGCGACACTACGGCACAAGGCGGTGTTTGTTTTTCCAGAACAGGTTTTAATAACAGGAAGCTCCGCATCACTGTGGAAAAGACATTTACCAGCATACCAAGAAGAAACACATATCTTGAGAGATAGTATTAGAAATGAGAACAGAAGCACCATCTTCAATTCCTCAATGATCTTTACAGCTTATGATTCTGCTCGTCTAGGCGTCATCTCTTTTTCCACTGGAGATAATTAACATGTCAGAACATTTGAATAAGATATAAACTTCCCTTTTCTGTGGTCAAATTCTATGAAGGTGTGAATCTTCATCAGTTGCCTTATTTATCTGTGGTTTTAACACATGAGAGCTTAAAGACAGTTCACCAAAAAAAAAAAAAAAAAAAAGATAATTTTAGTCACTTATCCTCTTGTTGAAAGTAACTTTACAACTACATGTCAGCTTATTCTACTAACTCTATCCTTACACTATTAACAGTCTACAATCTACTAATACTCTAACGAGAGTTGGTCGACACGTAGTTGAAAAGTTACTTCTAGTTAATAAAATGTCTAAAGTGGACCATTGTGTTACCGGTGCTGGTGCTGCAGTGACGAGACATATGCGGATTGCCACAATAATAGGTTCTTTAATAAACAGAGGAATAACACCAAACACATCTAACATAACATTAAGATCAGACAAGGAGTGAAGGGAGTGAGTCCATTATAAAGGGAGTGATGAAGTCCAGGTGCAGATGATATGTAATGATGGGGAGATGACGAGGGAAGTGAGTGCAGGTGAGGAAACAGGAGGATTATGGGGAGCGGCCGGCTCGGGACAGGCCGCGGCTGGAGCGGCTGGCTCGGCTGCTGAGACTGGAGGTGCTGGCTCGTGGGCAGCTACTGGAGCGGCTTGAAGAGGGGTCCAGTCCATCCCCTCATACAACCAGAAGGTGTGTGGGTCCAGCGTGGTACAGGAAAGCAATTCACAGGAGGGGCATGTAGAGAAAGATGGAGCTTGACAAACTGGCCAGGCCGCCCATGTTCCCGGGAGAACTGGATGAGATTTGCACTTATAATCCTGAACCTCTTCAACAACGAATTTGGAGTCATTTAAATACAAGATTAAATTAACAGTATCGTTTAAGGAAACATAATCGTCAGGTTCATTAGAACGGATAGTGCTCTCGTCCAGTCCGTCCAGAAACAGGGCAATTAAACGAGCATCTGACCAGTGTCAAATAAGCTAACTCAAACTCCTCCACATACCTCTGCAGCGAACGTCCAAACTGCAGAAGCCCGATGAGCCAATCTGCCGCTGACATGGTAGTGGGAGGCACGGGAGAAGTAGGAGCCTTGGAGAGAAGGAAAAAAAATCCATCATTGAATTGTGGAAATCCTGTCGTTGTTAGGGTCTGATCTTCTGTTACCAGTGCTGTAGTGATGAGATGTATGCAGATTTCCACAATAATAGGTACTTTGATAAACAAAGGAGAAATAACACCAAACACATCTAACATAACATTAAGATCAGACAAGGAGTGAAGGGAGTGAGTCCATTATAAAGGGAGTGATGATGAGGAAGTCCAGGTGCAGATGATATGTGATGATGGGGAGATGACGAGGGAAGTGAGTGCAGGTGAGGAAACAGGAGGATTATGGGAAATGGAGTCCGGGAGACAAGGGATCTGAGACACATTGAAATAAAGTATAACCAGATACCAGTATAATACACAACCAATATAATCAAGCTATCGCTAAGTGCATTTGTAAAATTTTACAGAATAATACAAACTTGAAGTCTGTTAGGATCAAAATCTAACAACAAACCTGGATATTAATTTATTCATGGTGTTTTCTTCTGCATATAAATATCACAATAATATTAAAAAGTAAAACATATGGTTTGAAATGATAATCTAAAACATTTGCTTTTAAGTAGTAATTGTTTAAATGTTTTGAAAGTCATTTAAAAAGTAACACTGAAGCAGTGTTAAAGTTAATGAGATAATTGATTGATGATTGAGTTATGATTGACAATTAGTGGTGACACCTGATGTTAATAAGCAGAATCATTGAAGAAACAACAAGAGAAAAAGAGAGAGACACAACAGGCTTGTTTGAGATGCGCCTAGCCTCGCCTGAAATGTAGCCGAGAGTAGGCGGCTGCAGTGAGGGGAGGAGTGAAAAAAAGTGCAGGCAAGACGGACAGTTCTCCGTTCTAGAAGTGGATCAGACACCTACGTGATCAAAGGCAGATATCGCGGGATTCACACTCGCGCTTTTTTGCTGATAAACTGGATGTAATTTAAGTTCTGTTGCTTTTTATATGAATATAAACATAATGAACAATACAACCGAAGTACTTGTTATTTATTTCCATTCGAAAGATGTGTGTATCAATCATTTTTATTTTAATTACAGACATGTTTTTATATATTTTTATAAATCTGATAACTATCACATAACCCACAGAGAGATCGCACTATCAGAGACTTTAGGAATATTCACACATAATTTTTACACATAAAAACATGATATTAGAGTTTTAAAATAAAACATTTTAAAACAGATCAATAGACCACTTTGGAGCAGACGTCACAATTACGTCACTTGCAGCTGCGCGCGCATACTGGTTGCAGAAAAATAGCGGTAGCAATTGAAGGAAAATGTGCAAAATCCACAGAATAAGAGAAAAATGTTTTGTTGTGCCTCTGGATGTTGGAATCGGAATGCAAAAAATATAGTCTTCATTTTTAAAGAAAACCATCGTTGAAAACGTCCTTTGAAGCTAAATGGAGACGTTTCACAGACTGGACTGATGACACCTGCAAGGATTAGTCTACTATTAAAGCAGGAATTTGATGTAAACAGTAAGTCTACATAATTCACACATGCAGTTCAGAGGACATACATATGTAACGGTGTTTAAAAATAATGTATGTTAAATTCAGCTTAAATTGGGAAACTCGCCATTGGCTGTGACGTCACTCGCGTTAGTGCACATGATATTGCGGGGCGGAGCTCTATAATCAGAGTCTCATAGCTCGTCCTGCTGGTAAGTCGCATAAATGTTTGCTCCGTCTTAATAATTACATTTGGATCATTTTCAGGCCCAAGTTTGAACTATAAACCACACAAAAGGTTACTCATTTTGTCTGTTAAGTCCTAGTTGTGTTATTCGAGTCAAATATGTATTATTTGTGACTATACGATGAACAGTGTGTTAACTGGCCTGATTGTAATCTCCAAACTTCTGTTTATTTCATTTAAGACGTTGTATGCGACATCGATGTGCTATATGCTGATAAGCCATTTGGTCCTGTTTTCCCAGGTATGTGTTTTATTCGAGTTTTGTCATGTTCTATGTTAAAATATTAGCCCCAGCTGAATGTTAGCTTTTAGCACATGTGCTGTATCGTCTCGCACGTGCTCTCTGCTGTGTAACTGCGCCATCTAAGGGCTGCGTTATTCTCTCTCCATTTCATTTATATAAAATATGTAAAATGATGGTTACTTGAGTTTATATTTTCACTGTATTAATGTTAATTGTCTGTATTAGTGTTTTATATTTTATTTTCATGGATGTATGCTTTAAGAATTTTTCCACTATATGTTCACGCTCAATTTGAGAAAATGTATATAATCAGAGTCTCATAGCTCGTCCTGCTGACGTTGTATGCGACATCGATGTGCTATATGCTGTATGCTGATAAGCCATTTGGTCCTGTTTTCCCAGTCTTCTTGTCGCAGATACAGTAAAGCAACCCTGAGTGACCATCCACCTGATCTCCATGTGAATTTATTCCATCTACACACACACAGTCACATTGGTGCCGTGACTCGTTGTTCTTCAATCAAGATGATATCTGAAGCGGCCGAGGGTTCATCTTAAAGTTTTCGCTGGAGTCAGGTGGACACAATCTTGTACAGACACTGATCATTTTTTTTTAAAAAGAAGACAAGAGGAACTTTATTCATTTTTTTTATTCACTGAGAGACTTTGACATTTGAGATTCAGAGACCTTTATGAAGGACAGTTTTTCAACAGCACTTTTTAGAATTAATATATTTTTTTTCTTGTATTATGTTTTATTCAGTGTTTATGTGTACTGATATTCATTATGAGTGGTTTTGATGACTATAATACTCCAATCTGTGGAAGTAAAGGTAGAGGATGGGGTTTATTGAAAGTACCACAGTCATTACAGTTCAGTGTGCCCGATATCCAGAGTAAAGCGCATGTGCTCATAGACAGTCATGCTTCTAATTCAGATCCATTAGTTTGTGAGGACCCATCCATTAGTCATGAATCAGATGCTTCAGTAGTACACCAAGGTGTGTTTTCTTCCACTCCATTCCCTAACGCACAGTCCCCAGATGTAATCACTGCTATGACAGACGTAATCAGCAAAGTCGGTCAGCAAATTGCTGATAGCATAGTCACCAGACTCAGCCCAACACATACAGTTGACACAAGTTCAGTATGCAGTCCCTCCAAAAATGTGACAGATGGTACAGCTTCACAAATGCTCGACTTACTACAAAGCCAGTTGTCCATTTCCAGAAATGTGAAAGAACCACCTAGCTTCAGAGGTGAAGTTTCTGATACTATTGACTTAAGTGAATGGATTGATGTCATGAGAGATTACATAAAACGTAATAATTTGAAAAAAGAACAACAAGCGGAGGAAATTTTGATCCATCTAAGAGGCAAAGCAAGAGATGTGGTCAAGTTTGGCATAAGAAACAGTGACATTGACATTGTGCATAACCCTGATGCTATCTTCAGTATTCTCAGGAAACACTTTGAGGCAGCTCCCTGCTCTCCTCTCCCGCTGGCTGACTTCTATACCACCTTACCCAGGCCAGATGAGGATGCTTATGAGTACTGGCTCAGGTTAAATCGTGCAGTTGACGTCGCTGCAGAACGTTTGAAAGAACAGGGTAAACTGTTGGACTGTCCAGGTACAGAGGTAACCCGCATGTTCATCAGACACTGCCCATGTAAGGAGCTTGCCATCACTTTTCGATCTAAAACAATGGATTCATGGTCTGTGCGAGAAGTTCAAGATATTTTGAATGAGTATCACTCCGAAACCAGTCTTGTATCTGCAGTGAGTCATGCTGCGCCCACAAAAATTCCTGTGAACAGAGCTGAAGTGGAACTGTCGACAGCAGCACTTGCATCTACTTCTGATGTCCAGCAGTCTAAATCTTTGGAAGCTTCTGCATTAGAGCGAGTCATGAGCCTGTTGGAAAAAGTTCTGTTAAAGGAGTCCACTAGCAAAGAGCCATGTCGACGCTCAAGGCCCAACGTAAGTCTACCTCGAATAAAAGGACTTAATGACCTGCCATGCACTGTCTGTTCGAGCCCTATTCATTCTGGCCTCACGCATTGTCGTGACAAAAAGTTGTGCTTCCAGTGTCACTCTCCTGACCACTCACGCTTTGTTTGTCCTGAGAGAGTGAAGTCTCCGTCTTCTCAAGGGCTGGGAAACTAGAAGATCTACACTCAAGGGAGGACAGTGTAGATCATGAGAATATTCCTCCAAACCAGTGTTGTATGAATGATCCTACCTCAGTTTATAGTCTTTCTAATTCTGTTGAGCCTGCAGGAAAAACTGTCATCTTTCAGAACATGCACAGAGTACAGAGAATTGATAGTCTGTTTTACACACCTGCAATAGTATGGGGCGACCTTCAACTGAAAGCTATGGTTGACAGTGGCTCCATGGCATGCACGTTAAGTGAAGCTGCTGAACGTCACTTATTGCAGCACAAGCCTGATTTACAAAAGCTCCCTGCCAACGATGTTGTCATAATTGGCTGTGGTGGACAGCGCGTTACTCCAAAAGTGATGTATGAACTTGAACTCTCAGTTTATGCCTGCAAGATGGTTGTTCCAGTTTTAGTTGTTCCAGGTCAGACCGACGATTTGATCCTCGGTAGCAACGCTATCAAGTGGCTGATTCAAAAAATGAAGGAAACTGATGGATACTGGAGACTTGTGTCCAGCCCAGCTAACTCTGATGATATTGAATGTCACCAATTCCTGTCTCTTCTTTCAAATGTGGAACGATGGAAGGGAGAGGACATGCCTGACAAGGTGGGCACAGCTAAGTTAAAGGAGAGAATAACTCTAGAACCACACCATGAGCATCTTGCTTGGGCTCAGCTTCCTGAGTCAACAGCTGTTTCTGTGGGGAGCACAGTCATTGTTGAACCAACCCTGTGTAAATGCCGTCCAAGAAATGTGATCATAGGGAGAGTCATCACACCTATGTGGGGCAGTAGATGGGTGCCGTTCAAAATAATGAACCCTACAGCCAAAGTAATTGTTCTTAAGAAGAACACAAAGATTGTGGATGTTTTCACTTGTATAGCTGTTGAAGAGTTGTCTACTCCTGAGTCCCTCAAAAGTAATGTTCAGTGTGCTGTGAGTCCAGCGAGTCATGTGCAGACCAGTGATGAGAGAACAAACGCTCTGAATAAGTTAGGACTGCAGGATCTGGATTTGGATGCTTGTGAAGTCTCGGATGAGTGGAAGGATAGACTTCTGAATCTCATTGAGAAGTACGAATCAACCTTTTCTCGTGGAAAGATGGACTGTGGGGAAGCCACCGACTTTGTCCACAAAATTCATTTGGTGGACGAGAAGCCATTTCGACTCCCTTATCGACGTGTAGCCCCCTGCCACTATGAAAAGCTGCGCACTGTCTTGAATGAGATGGAAGTGAAGGGCATTATAAGAAAATCTCAGAGTGAATATGCATCTCCGTTAGTTTTGGTGTGGAAAAAGAATGGCGACCTTCGTATTTGTACAGATTTTAGATGGCTGAATGCGAAGACAGTAAAAGATGCCCACCCACTCCCACACCAAGCAGATGCACTTGCAGCCCTGGGAGGAAACGTTTTCTTTTCGACTATGGATTTAACTTCTGGCTTTTATAATGTTCCTTTGTTTGAAGAGCATAAGAAGTACACTGCCTTTTCCTCTCCTTTCGGGCTTCACGAGTACAATCGTCTACCTCAGGGTTTGACCAACAGCCCAGCAACCTTTATGAGGATGATGATGTCCATCTTCGGTGATGAGAATTTCACTAGCCTTCTCTGCTACTTAGACGATTTGATGGTTTTTGCTCCAAGTGAGCAGGTAGCTCTTGATCGACTGGAGCTGGTTTTCTCTCGACTGTCTAAACACAACTTAAAGTTAGCTCCAAAGAAGTGCATGTTCCTCAGGAGATCTGTTAAGTTCTTAGGACACGTTGTCACTGAGCATGGTGTTCAGACTGACCCAGAAAAAGTTAAGGTCATCAATGACATCCAGACCGTCGATCTCATGGAAGCTGATGGTATAACCCCTTCTCAAAAGAAGATCAGATCTTTCCTGGGTATGATTTTATACTACCAGCACTTCATTCAGGACTGTTCTGCTAAGGCGAAACCTCTGTTCAATCTCCTATCAGATCGGTCACAGAATAAAGTTCAGAGGAAGTGTGGTCGTATGAGGAAGCAACTCAGTGTTGCGAAGCTTTCACCTGATGATTGGACTAGTGAGTGCCAAGACGCTTTCGAAATCTTAAAGCAAGAACTTCTGTACAGTGTGACTCTCGCTCACCCAGATTTCAGCCATTCCTTCATTCTCTCTGTTGATGCGTCATTTGATGGCATAGGAGCTGTGTTATCTCAGGTACCCCCTGATGAGAAAATTGCACGCCCAGTTGCTTTTGCAAGCAAAACACTCTCGAAGTCTCAGATGAACTACCCAGCACACAGACTCGAATTTCTGGCTTTAAAGTGGGCTATTTGTGATAAGTTTAGCCACTGGCTAAAAGGGAGACATTTCACAGCATGGTCTGATAATAACCCTTTGACCTATATTCTAACCAAACCCAGATTGGACGCGTGTGAACAGCGATGGGTGGCGAAGCTCGCTGCATACGACTTTGACCTGAAGTATGTGTCAGGCACGAAGAACGTTGTTGCAGATGCTTTGAGCAGAGAGCCCTTTGTTAAGTCTTGTGTCAGCCATCGTCTGTTGAAAGAACCATACGTTTCTCTCTTGGATGAAGTCAATGGTGTTGTTACCGGTACTGTGCAAGATGCCTTTCGTGTCACTAACAACTGTCAGAATGTGCAGGCTGCCAGTGAAGGCAAAACTGAGAATGAGCTGCAGGATAATGTGAATGACTCATGTCCCAGATCCTTTGATGCTGCTGAAGTTTCTGCTGCCCTAGGTGCTCACTGCGATGGTGGAGTTAGTCCTTTGCCCGTAGCCAGTCCAACGTCACTCCAGCTCCCCGTTGAAGATCCATCTGTTGCAATCCCATTTTCCAGACTCGCCAGTCTTCAAGAGCAGGATAACATAGTCGGTAGAGTCATCAACTATGTTCTCAGACATAAACGTCCTTTAAGGAGTGAGAGAGCGAAGGAACCTAGCTCTGTGACAAACCTTTTGAAGCACTGGAAAAAGCTAAAGATCCGTAATCATGTGCTGTACAGAGTGAAGAAGGATCGGCTGATGAATAGGAAACTCTTTCAGTATGTTGTGCCTGATTCTCTAAAGCATGATGTTCTCCGTGGTGTTCATGATGCTGCCGGACACCAGGGGTGTGCAAGAACTCTCTCCCTTGCAGCTGAAAGATTCTTTTGGCCAGGGATGAGCAAGGATGTGAAGCTTTACGTAAAGAACTGCCAGAGATGTGTTGTCGGGAAAACTCCGGAGCCAGATGCTCGTGCGCCCCTTGAGCACATTCGGACCTCTGAGCCGATGGAGCTCATTTGTATAGATTTTTGGAGTGCTGAACAGAATTCAGGAAAAGTCACTGATGTCCTAGTAGTGACGGATCATTTCTCTAAGATGGCACACGCCTTCCCTTGTCAAAACCAGTCTGCTAAACAAGTTGCTCGTCGCCTTTGGAATGATTTCTTCTGCATTTATGGATTTCCAAAGAGAATACATTCAGACCAGGGTGCAAACTTTGAAAGCAAGATCATTAAGAACCTGCTTGATATGGCTGGTGTTCAAAAATCACACACCACACCGTACCACCCTATGGGTAATGGTTTAGCTGAACGGTTTAACAGGACTCTGGGGAATATGATAAGAGCTCTTCCAGTCAAATCCAAGGCGAGGTGGCCACAGCTGCTCAGGACATTAACCTTTAGTTACAACTGCACTGTCCATGAAACGACCGGGTTCGCCCCATTTTATCTTATGTTTGGGCGTATCCCGAGGCTACCTATCGACATCATGTTCCAGCACGTCCTTTGTGATGATAGGGTGGTCAGCCACCATGAGTTTGTCTCTGCGCTGAGAAGAGATCTGAGCACAGCTGCAGAAATTGCCCGCAAACACAGTCTCAAAGAGCAGAACCGCCATGCCATTCTTTACAATCGAAAGGTCAGAGGTTCACCCTTAGCAGTGGGAGATCGAGTTTTGCTGGCTAACCGTGGAGAGAAAGGAATGAGGAAAGTTGCAGACAAGTGGGACTCTGTTCTTTATGAAGTACAATCAGTCAGACCAGAGATTAATGTGTACAGAATTAAGGATGTCCAGACTGGCAAAGAAAGAGTGGTGCACAGAAACCTGTTACTTCCAGTGAATTTCTTATCCTGGGATGGTGATGATGAAGAGCAGTCGGTTCGATCAGCTTCCACCGATGCTACCCGTGGCAGTGCTCTTGATTCTGCTCTCGTGGACGATACTGATCCTGTTTCAAAGACATCTGAATGGTTACTGCAGATGAATGGAACGCAAAACAGTGATGTTATGCAGGATGCCACTTGTGATGAAGCTTCGGACATCCCTGATGAGATTACTCCTTCAGAGTGTTCTGATAATGATCAGCACAGTCCAGAAACTGAGCATGTTCCTGAACCTGTTGAGAGTGCAGAAAGTTTACCTGCATCTAAGCCCAATGAGTCCTCCAGTTGTGTGCAAGAACCTGATAACAGAGATGTTCCTGTTATTTGCGAACAGCCCACAAGCACACTAACAAGTCACATCACTACACGGTTAGGGAGATTAGTTAGGCCCCCTAACAGACTTATTTGTGAAATTGATAATCAACGAATTGTCAGAAGTGATTCACACAGTGATGCACAAGTTATTTTTCAAGGAACTAGCTTTGTTGAGTTGTTAAGGAACATTTTTGTTTAATATGTCAGAGTGTGCATGATGATTCATATCTAAGAGTCAATTATAATGTTAAGTGTTTAACTTTGAAAAGAGTTTCTTGCATTGTTGCACTGAAATTTGAAGAGCAGAGATACAATTTTAGCCTTTTGGAGTGTGTAGACTGCACCTCCTATAGTCTGTGTTAAGTATGGGACCTGGTACCATTCCATTCTTACGCACTTCCTAGGAAGAGAATGATTTTCTGACGTAATGTATTGTAAAGCTCTTATATTCACATATTTTTTTTTTCTGTAATCTTTACTGTATACTATTTGTTACATATGCTGGTTCTAGCCCAATTTAGCAGAATTTAAGGGGGGTGTATGTAACGGTGTTTAAAAATAATGTATGTTAAATTCAGCTTAAATTGGGAAACTCGCCATTGGCTGTGACGTCACTCGCGTTAGTGCACATGATATTGCGGGGCGGAGCTCTATAATCAGAGTCTCATAGCTCGTCCTGCTGGTAAGTCGCATAAATGTTTGCTCCGTCTTAATAATTACATTTGGATCATTTTCAGGCCCAAGTTTGAACTATAAACCACACAAAAGGTTACTCATTTTGTCTGTTAAGTCCTAGTTGTGTTATTCGAGTCAAATATGTATTATTTGTGACTATACGATGAACAGTGTGTTAACTGGCCTGATTGTAATCTCCAAACTTCTGTTTATTTCATTTAAGACGTTGTATGCGACATCGATGTGCTATATGCTGTATGCTGATAAGCCATTTGGTCCTGTTTTCCCAGGTATGTGTTTTATTCGAGTTTTGTCATGTTCTATGTTAAAATATTAGCCCCAGCTGAATGTTAGCTTTTAGCACATGTGCTGTATCGTCTCGCACGTGCTCTCTGCTGTGTAACTGCGCCATCTAAGGGCTGCGTTATTCTCTCTCCATTTCATTTATATAAAATATTTAAAATGATGGTTACTTGAGTTTATATTTTCACTGTATTAATGTTAATTGTCTGTATTAGTGTTTTATATTTTATTTTCATGGATGTATGCTTTAAGAATTTTTCCACTATATGTTCACGCTCAATTTGAGAAAATGTATATAATCAGAGTCTCATAGCTCGTCCTGCTGACGTTGTATGCGACATCGATGTGCTATATGCTGTATGCTGATAAGCCATTTGGTCCTGTTTTCCCAGTCTTCTTGTCGCAGATACAGTAAAGCAACCCTGAGTGACCATCCACCTGATCTCCATGTGAATTTATTCCATCTACACACACACAGTCACACATACATAGCAGTTACACGGCATGAAATAATTATAATTAAAATAATTTAAACCTATAATATTTTACATAGATAACTTTTAAACATAATAATTTTTATTTCACAATTCTACTTTTTTTTTCTTCTTGCATTTGCGTGTTTATTACTCCCAGTTCGGACTTTATAACTCACAATTTTGAGTTTATTTCACAATTCTGAGGGGGGAAAAGTCAGAATTGCGGGATAAATTGCAATTCAGAAAAGACAGAATAACGAGTATATCTCACAATTCTGTTTTTCTTTGTAAGAAATGTGAGATGTAAACTCAGATTTGCGAGAAATAAAAGTCAGAATTGTGAGATAACAACTCGAAATTAACTTTTTTTATTCTTTTATTTCGTGGCTTCCATAGACTTCTACTGCTCAACTGTCAATAGGCTTGTTTGAGATGAGCAAATTCTGCGCAGAACCGATCACCGGTGATCACCGCGAGATGCATGCCGGTTAGAAATGTGTCCGAGGGTGGGCCGCCTTGCTCTGGTGTCATGCAGACGTGTGTCAAAAACCTCTCGCGAGTGCGAGGCGGACGTGTCGGATTCTGCAGTCGAGCGCAGTTGCTCTCCACCGACTGCACTGACCAAAAGTACGATGGGAAACGACTTGCTGACGACACAGCTTAAAGCTTATTGGATTAAACAACCGTGATGTATTGATCTGATTTAAAATGTTTGATTTTAAAACTCTAATATCATGTTTTTATGTGTAAAAATAATGTGTGAATATTCCCAAACTCTCTGACACAGTGATCTCTCTATGGGTTATGCGAACGTTGTCATTTATAAAAAAATATATATAAAAACATGTCTATAATTAAAGTAAAAATGATTGATACACACATATTTCGAATGGAAATAAATAACAAGTACTTTGGGTGTATTGTTCATTATGTTTATTTTCATATAAAAGCAACAGAACTTAAATTGCATCCAGTTTATCAGCAACACAGCGCACGAATGTGAATCCCGCGATATCCGCCTTTGATCTCGTAGGTTCTGATCCACTACGAGAACAGAGAACTGTTCGTCTTGCCTGCACTTATTTCACTCCTCCCCTAACTGCAGCCGCCTACTCTCGGCTGAACTTCAGGCGAGGCTAGGCGCATCTCAAACAACCCTATTTTCTGCAACCAGCTAGGCTCCGCCCACAAAAAACGTCATCGCTGTTTGCAAACACCAAATTGGTCTATACATCACAGTTGTTTAAACCAATAAGCTTTAAGCTGTGTCGTCATCAAGTCGTTTCCCATCGTGCTTTTGGTCAGCGCAGTCAGTGGAGAGCAACTGCTCTCGACTGCAGAATCCGATGAGGCCGCCTCGCGCTCGCGAGAGGTTTTTGACACACGTCGGCATGACATCAGAGCAAGGCGGCCCACCCTCGGACACATTTCTAACCGGCATGCATCTCGCGGTGATCACCGGTGATCGGTTCTGCGCAGAATTTGCTCATCTCAAACAAGCCTAACATCTACAACTGACTTCCAGCCATTAAACATTATTACACTTATTATTAACCAGGGCTGCGTTTCCCAAAAGCATCGTAAGCTTAAGTTGATCGTAGCTCCATTGAAACCAATGAAGCTACGATCATCTTAGGCTTACGATGCTTTTGGGAAATGCTACCCAGTTTGATTTTATTTCTGTAATACATCAACAACAGTTCTTACTGAGAATTAACAGATGTTTAGATGTTAATGTTTTAATGAAAGTTTAGTTTGAAGTCACCATGATGGTGAAAAGCATTTCCTTTAGTTGGGCTCTTGACTCTATTTATTAACATTAATTTATCTCTGGCTGCTCCAATTTTGTGTTTGTGAAGCACATTTGTTATGGTCAGAGAAATTATGATCTGGGCTGTGTTTCCCAATAGGGATGTAAGCCAAAGGATATCAATTTATGTTTACAATGCTTTGGAAAGCACAGTCATAATGGTTTTGTTTTGATGATGGCATTCTCTTTGTGAAATGGTCAGATTCATTGGTGACATCCAGTATTGATGGGTCATATGGATGTTATATTATTTCCTTTTAGTAAATCTGTCACCACTTAAAATCCAGAAGAGCTTTTATAATCTGAAGGTTTAAAAAAACACACACAGACATCAAGAATCAGCATATGACCCTCAACAATGGTGACAATCCAACAAAGTGCTTCATGTTGCAGTGCATGATGGGAGCCACCAATCAAAATGCATCCATGGCTCCCATCATGCATTGCTGCATGAATAAATTATGCAGCCGAATTGTCCTGTAATTTTCGTAGATTGTTCATGTTTGCTTTATTTTTCTGTTTTTTTGTTGTGACAGTAGCTTGTTTTGTGATGTTCAGAGTTGATCTGTTTGTCAGTATTTTGTATTTATTTATCGTCACCGTTCTTGAGAATCATATGCTGACTCTTGATGTCTGTGTGTGTTTAAACACAGAAGCTTCAGTTCATAATGTATTATTCTTAAAAAAAAAAAAGTGTTATTCTGCTGTTGGATTTAAGCTGTAAAATCACCGGACTGTAATCATTAATACTAAACACATCAAGCATATGGTCAGAGATTTAAACTCTAATAGACATCAGGCCATCACATGATGACAATATCAATAAACAATACTCCCTGGCAGTGGCGAGCAAAGTCGAAACACCCCTAACATTACATCATTCGCTCAAACTTTTTTGCGTTCAATTTAGTTGCAGGCCTTTGTTAAAAATTGGGTTTACATGCTCTCAATAAGTAATCCAAACTGGTGAAATAAATGAGAAAATCGCAGCATCCAACAATATTAATACCACATATTCTAATGTTGTTCATCAACAAACCTAACTGCACACGTTAGCCTATAAGTAGTTTTGTCTCACGAGCGGTCAATATGTAATGTCTTCCAAACTGCAAATGCTCTAAAAATACTATCTTGAGAGCAAAAACGTTTGTATGTATGTAAAAACGTATGAGCTACAGCGAAAACACCTCTTAACTGTAAATTAATTTACAGTTGACACAGAAAAATACTGTTAACAACTGTAATACCCAAAATGACCTTTTTGACCCAAAATGCATTGCAAAATACAGTAATAACTTGTAAAATGGTAAAACAGCAAGTTTCTGTAGAATTTTGCTGTAAAAAACTACAGCAATTTGTTACAGTGATACTAAAATATCCTTTTCTGATAAAAATCAACTGCAGACTATTTCTGAATATGTTCAGATATGAGCTGCTCTTAGTACTTTGTATAAAGTAGTTTCAGTTCATGTTTTAAGACGTGTTTTCTGCAACACCTTCCTCAGTGGGGTGGGCTTAAAATAAACTTGTTCTGTACAATTGTTCTTTGTATGTCTCAACTGTAAGCATCTACACACTGTATATTTACAGTATATTGTTGTTTGTGGAATACAGTATTTTTTTGTTTTTTTACAGGATTATAAATTGAACTTGTAGTAAAATGATACTTTAACATGAAGCATGGTGTTGAATTAAGTTGTTTAACAGCATCAAAAAAATCATTATTTTCAGTGTACAGTATTTTTTTGTAATTGCACTGAATTACAGTATTTACCTGGCAACTAAAGTTGCCAATAAAATCCTGTAAATGCTCCAAAAGGCAAGATGTTGCTGTAATCGTTATACTTTAAAAATACTGTAAATAATTATTTTAACAGTAAACTGTACTCTATTATTTACCATTATATTGATGTAAATGCATTAAAATAAACATTTAAAAAATAATCAAACCAAGCAGTTGTAAGAAAAATATTTATTGAAATTAACAGCAAATTACTGCAAGACTTTCATTGGTAACATCAACAAAAATGGCATTATGGTACCAAATTATAGCATTATTTTTTTTTTTTTCTCTGTTATACATGCTGTCAAATACAAATGACAGCATTCTATCTAAAACATATAAACTGTTTTAATCTTAAATACATTTTGCTGGGTGTTAAAGGGGTCATGAACTCAAGGCCGGAAGCGGGCGAGCAGGTGCGGGACTGAAAAATCTGTCCCATCCGATGTAGGTCTCTGTCGCGGTGCCCCCGCGTTCCCATTTCTCCTCCCCCAGAACGCGATTTCGCCTCTGTGCATGGCATGCCAATGCATGGAGGACACCAGGTTTATGCCTGTTTATTAGGAAAATCTTATTAAAACCAAAATTATAGGCCTATGTAGTGTCCCATGCACTGACAAACATTCACAGTGCTATCTAGGTAGTCTGGTGGCTGGCGATTCTGTAATTTCTGTCAAATGCAGGCAAATTTCGCTGTGTATAAAACATACAATACGCTTCAAATGATTACACACAGGCCTATCGTATGTAAATGTTCATGTGCATTTTTTTTTTTTTTTTTTACCTAGGATGCTTGTATTTAATTGACGATTTTGCATGCACAAATTCTAGAAAAAAGATTTTCTTAGGTAAGTCTTTTTTTACCATTATTTCTCGGCAAATATATGACGCTGTTGTCGATTTGACATTTGAAACGGTTTTCTCTTTTAGATGGATGCTTAGATGCTTGTAAAGTACAGTGTGTTTTGCTGCTGCGTAATTTATAATTATAATTTTTAATTTATAAATAAAAGGCATTTTTCCTACCCTGATTTTAGCCCTCTGCTTTGAACCATAGACCGCTCTGTTTTAAGAGGCCGTGTCTGCTGTGAGACTTCAGTGTAAACGCCCACTGCTGTGATTGGCTAACATCTTTGCATATGAAATGGTCAAGTATTACTCTCTCTTTTAAGGCTTTTTAACTACAGCTCTTTAAGGTTAACTAATCATGAAAAGTGTTGCATTACATTTAGATCTATGGCGTTATATTTAGATCGTGGCATGAAAGGTTGCAGAGATGAACATTGTAGTCGATCACAGACATGTTGAGCGCATGAAAGCAGTGATTTCGTCATTACAACTCAATTTCTGCACACCAACAAATGCTTTCATTTTCACTAACTGTGCAAATGCGATATAACTGAAAGATTCGTTGAATAAAACGTGACTTTTGCGCGTCAGTCACTGATAAACTCGCGCTGTTTGATTGACAGCTTCAGCGCGCACTGCTCCAACAATTGCAAAGGGGCTTTCTTTGATCGTTTTCATTATATAATTTAATCACCGTTAAATAACAGATTAACTGTTACTCACATGTTGTTGTTACTGTTGAGCCCAGGTCCTGCACAATATTTTGTAATCTTCAATTACCTAGGCCACCCCAATATTAACCAACTGCAGAACCGCAGAACCATACATCATGACAGTCTGAGGACGACAGCGCCAGACCATAGACAGAGTCGTTATGCATTATGCGAACCAGAGACCACAGGCCCTCCACCATTTGAATCCGCCCGATTTCTTGCTTGGCACAGAGAAAGCGCCTCCACCTACAAAGATGACACCTATGGCCAGCAAACCTGCTTTAACCCCTTACTGCCCTTACTGTGACCACCACAAACACTCCCTCAACTATTGCAACAACTTCAAGCAGCTCACTGTTGACCAGAAACGAAACTGGATCAAAGATTGCAACAGATGCTGCCGCTGTGGGAGGAATCGTCAAGTTTCAGAGTGCAATCTGAGAATGCGCTGCAAACAGTGTAATAGCTGTCACCTTCTGGTCCTTCATGATATCAATCTCAAGGGTGCAGACATCCCAAAGATTACCCCAAATGAAGGTACTTCAGCTAATGCCTGCCTCCTCAACATGATGAACGAGATATTTCTCATTCGTAAGCCTCCTGCCAGCCGAAAGGTTCTTCTGAAAATCGTCAAGGTCATTCTCCGAAACGGGGCACATAAGATGAAAGCTTATGCCATTCTGGATGATGGATCGGAGAGGACCATCCTTCTGCACAATGCTGCCCAACAGCTGGGGCTAAAAGGTCAGCCAGAAGATCTTCCACTTCGCACAGTTAGGCAGGAATTACAGATGCTGACGGGTGCAGCAGTGTCATTTCACATCTCCCCCCTGTCTCAGCCCAGCAAACTGTATCACATAAAGGGTGCATTCACAGCCCAGCAGCTAAGTCTTTCTGAACACACACACCCAGTTAAGACTTTGAGGGAGAAATACCACCACCTCAGAGGGCTTCCTTTGAGCCATTTAGAGGCAGTTCACCCTGTCCTGCTCATCGGAACAGACTACCCCCATCTCATTATGGCAGTGGAGCCAATCCGCCTAGGCCCCCCAGGGGGACCAGCAGCCATCAAGACTCGTCTTGGCTGGACTTTGCAGGGCCCTGTGCAACACCTGCAACATGAGGTCACTGAACAACAGTGTCTTTTCACCTCAGTAGCACCAGAAACTGATCTTCTCAGACAAGTGGAGAGACTTTGGCAGATGGACGTGCTTCCCTGGCACAAGATCCAGACAAGACCAGGAAGCAGTGAAAATTCTGGAGAACAAGACAGTGAGAGTAGAGGTGGATGGCGTCAAGCGCTATGCAACCCCACTTTTGCACGTTAAGAACATGCCAGACCTCAAGGCCCCCCAAAATGCTGTTCTACCTCATCTGCGAGCCATAGAGAGAAGGTTGATCAAAGATCCAGAGCAAGCAGCTGCTTACACTGCAGAGATCCAGAAACTAGAACGGGCAGGTTATGCAGTCAAGGTGGAACTAAATGCTGAAACATGCCCAACTAACTCCTGGTACATTCCCCATCATCTGGTCCAACACAACGGGAAGAACAGGGTTGTGTTTAATTGCTCGTTTCAATATCAGGGTCAAAACCTGAACGAGCTCCTGCTCCCTGGTCCTGTGTTAGGCCCATCTCTTCTTGCAGTGCTGTTCAGGTTCAGAGAGCATTCCGTTGCTGTCAGCAGTGATATCCGGGGGATGTTCCACCAGATCAGATTGCTTCCCGCAGACAGGCCGCTTCTGCGTTTCCTCTGGAGGGATCTAAAGACACAGGATCCGCCCAATGTTTATGAATGGCAGGTTCTCCCCTTCGACACCACATGCAGCCCTTGCTGTGCAATCTTTGCATTACAAAAACATGTCCTGGACCATAGTCAACCTGGGGAAGACGTCCGCCATTGTGTCCTGAATTCTGTTTACGTAGATAACTGTCTGCAGATCTTTACCACAGTAGAAGCAGCCAAGTGTCTTGTTGACAAACTCCGGAGCTTATTGGCAGAAGGAGGTTTCGACCTGAGGCAGTGGTCCAGCAACCAGCTCTCCACCATAAGCCATTTACCTCCTGAAGCCAGATCAGATGGCACTGAACTTTGGATTTCACAAGGGCAAAACAACACCCAAGAATCTACCCTGGGGCTCCTCTGGAATCACCAAACGGACACGCTTTCCTATAAGTACCATCCCATACAAAACACTGAGACTACCATGCGCAGCATTTACAAAACTGTGGCAAGCCAGTATGACCCACTGGCCTATCTCATTCCCTTCACTACCAGGGCCAAGCTGATAGTGCAGCGCCTTTGGGATAAGAAAAGAGACTGGGATGACCCGCACTTACCTGCAGATCTTTTACAGACCTGGACAGAGTGGGTGGAGGAGCTGCCTGCCCTACAACACATTGTCTTTCCAAGGTGTTACACCAGTCCAATCAGAGACACAGATATGAGTCAGCGAGAGGTACACATCTTCTGTGATGCCTCTGAACGTGCTTATGGCTCAGTCGCTTACCTCTGCACAGAAGGTCAAAGTGGAGAGGTAGAGGTGGCCTTCCTCACAGCCAGATCGTGAGTGGCACCCAAAAAACAGCAATCGATCCCTCGTCTTGAACTCTGTGCTGCACTGACTGGGGCACAGCTCGTTAAAGTAGTCAGAACAGAATTGTACCTTCCCATACATCAACTCACCCTGTGGACTGACTCCACCACAGTCCTCACTTGGCTGCATTCAGACTCTTGCCGATTTAAAGTGTTTGTCGGAACCAGAGTTGCTGAGATCCAGGACATTACAGACCAGCACACATGGCGCTATGTGCGCCAGATTACGTTTATTCAAGCCCGCCTTCTATTCAACAGGAATGGATTGCTTCGGTCCAAGAAATGGGGCATCCTGTTCAAATGTCTAACTACCCGCGCAGTTTACATTGACGTCCTTCATAGTCTCGACTCTGATTCATTCCTCATGGCTCTCAGGCGATTCATTGCTAGACGAGGAAAGCCATTCGAGCTATTATCAGATCAAGGGACCAACTTCAAAGGAGTGGAGAGAGAACTGAAAGAAGCATACACAACTATCGTCCCAGAACTGCAACAGCAGCTGGCAAGCCAGCAAATACAATTCCACTTCAATCCCCCTAATTCTCCACACTTTGGTGGCATCTGGGAAAGAGAGATTCGCTCCCTAAAACAGGCCTTGATGACAACACTTGGTGCACAGTCTGTCACCTTTGAAGTACTGTACACTGTGCTGGTGGAGATTGAAGCGATCTTAAATTCTAAGCCACTGGGCTACACTTCATCTGACATTTCCGATCTAGACCCCATCACACCAAGCTCCCTTCTCATGGGGCGGCCAGATTCATCCCTTCCTCCTGTGATATATCCAGAATCTGAACTGATCAGTCGACGCAGATGGCGCCACAGCCAAGTCCTTGCCGACCAATTCTGGAAGCGCTTCCTCAGGTTCTGCCTTCCCAGCCTTCAAACCCGCCAGAAGTGGCAAGATGAGAAATCTGATCTCCAGGTTGGCACCATTGTCCTGATCGTCGACCCCCAGCTGCCCAGGGCACTCTGGCCAGTGGGCCAGGTGTTGAAAGTATTCCCTGGACTAGACAGCAGAGTAAGAACAGCTGAAATTAAGGTGGGAAAGAAACTGTACACATGCCCAGTCGCACACCTCATCCGATTGCCTGCCATACCAGATTAAAGCTACTTTAAATGGTATAGTTTATAGGCCTTTTTTTTACTGTACATATTTCCTTCTGGAAATCTGGAGGCGGCTGTAAAAAAGGCCACACTCAGGTTATATTCACGTGCCTTAGTTCCCCTTGCAATACACTGAAGTTGACTCACACGCAGCATCCATCCAGCGAGCCAATCAGCGCTCTGTACAGGACGTGCAGATCAGCGGTCCCGCCCACTGAGCTGAGTCATATTGATCGGGAAAGCGGACTGATGCTAGCTTGTACTGTAGCGATTTATACCTTGCTAAAGTTGTGTGCGTGCATATAAAGTGAGTAACAGTCTGTTCATATATTGTTTTCTACATTGTTTGTGAATGTTGAACTGTCCCGAGTGTTTATAAGTTTATGTATGTGAGTGACAAAGATGAACTAGCGTGTAAAGGTGTTCATATATATATATATATTTGCATACTAGTTACCTCACATATATCACTATTATGTTTATAAGACAAATTATATGTGCCATTTGATCATTATATGGTGTATTTAATATATATATTCAATTTATATCGCTCAATTCTGAGAGTTAGAGCACTCTTTTGGTGCATACGCACTAATAATTTAGACAGAGCGGCTCCATCTTTGTCCTCAGCGCTGAGAGGTGTCGAATTTCAACTGCTTGATATTAGTCATTTCTAGTAGCGCATCTTTCCATATAATGGCACATTTGTTTTTCTATTTGATTGTTTAATTACTGTATTTAGTGTATTCTTTGTGCAGAAATTGTACTGTTATTATATTTATTATGACCACTGTCATTTGTTATTTGTACTTACATATTTTTCTTATATCTTTATCTTGTAGAAAAACCACACACACATACATGCAAACCAGCCAATAAATGTGGTGACAATAAATGGGTTATTCCCGCATACCTGAACATCTGTCAGAAAGTCTCTTACCGGACGCTCCGTAGTGGATTTGTTATCAACCGGCAAATTCACATAAACCAATAAAGCTACCAGTAGCCACTCAGTTTTACACACTCAATACTTTATTTTTCCTTTGCAATTCTTTATTTTTGTTTGCAAAAAAATTTTTTATTGCTCAATTCTTTTTTGTGTTTTGCAAAACTTTATTTTTGTGCAAAACTTTAAGGCATTAATTTGACTCCATAGGACCGTCCCAAGAATCAGTGCAGTCTCAGAGGTCTCATGTTTTTTGTCCCCAAAATGCTATTTTGTAGTCTGGGTAAACCCAACCTGATCTGCCGGCGATTTGATTTCGCTCGGCAACTCAGTGTGGAAACCCGTGCATTCATTTCTGCTGCGCTGTTACACTTTTGCGGGAACCAATCACAGACTG
The DNA here is from genome assembly GCF_018812025.1 of Megalobrama amblycephala. Classification (NCBI taxonomy): domain Eukaryota; kingdom Metazoa; phylum Chordata; class Actinopteri; order Cypriniformes; family Xenocyprididae; genus Megalobrama; species Megalobrama amblycephala. The sequence continues at coordinate 15,334,142 of NC_063049.1, forward strand.
GCTTATCCACTGTTGAGTTATGTTCTCATCATTTATGTTATATTATGTTGCTTACTATTATTATTATTATTTTTCCTTTTATGTTAGATTATGATACTGACTGTTGTATACCCAAAAATGTGCAAGAGTTCATTGTGCGCATGTGTGAACAGACGGGACTTTTATTTTGACTTGAGTAAAGTGGATGTAAAAAGAAAACTTTTCACATTGAAAAGAGAAATGAAACCTTAACAGCTTATGGGCCCAGGCGTGCCAATGCTAACGTTACAGGAGGAAGATGGCAGAGGCTAGTCTTTGACGGAGACGAAAATAACTACGAACTATGGGAAGTAAAATTTCTTGGTCATCTGAGACTACTGGGTTTAAAAGAAACAATACTGTCTACCGGGGATATAGACGAGGAAAAGAATGAGGAGTGCTACGCTGAACTAATCCAGTTTCTCGACGATAAAAGCTTGTCACTGGTGATGCGAGAGGCGACTGATGACGGCAGGAAAGCTCTGGAAATACTTCGAAGTCACTACGCCAGTCAGGGTAAGCCGAGAATTATCGCCCTATACACTGAACTAACTTCGTTAAAGAAGGAATCTAACGAGACTATAACAGACTACATTATCCGAGCTGAGAAAGCGGTAACTTCCCTAAGAAACACAAAAGAAGTAATAAGTGACGGACTGATAATAGCTATGATCCTAAAGGGCCTGCCAGATTCCTACAAACCTTTCGCTATCCATACTACACAGAGTAGTGAAGAATTGACTTTCACCCAGTTCAAAAGCAAACTAAGAAGCTATGAAGAGACAGAAAAATTTGATGATAAATCCAAAACTGACAATGTGATGAAAGTAAACATAGCATCCGTGACCTGCTATGGATGTGGAAACCGCGGTCATGTTGCACGTGATTGCCGCCAAAAAGGCGTACCCAAGTGGTGCAGCTACCATAGAAGTTCAACACACAGTGATGAGACATGTCGCCGGAGAAAAGACGGGCACAAAGACGAAGCGAAACAGGCTGCAGAAAAACAAGAGGAGCATGAGAAAGAACAAACATTTGTTTTCAAAGTCAGTCAAACATTTCTTCCAGACAATATTACGAAAAATGGACTAATGGTAGACTGTGGAGCAACATCCCACATCTTAACAGAGAAGAATGATTTCACGAAATTTGATGAGAGTTTCGACCCAAAGTCACACTACATGGAACTGGCGGATGGAGCCAGGATGAACAACGTGGCATTAAAGCGGGGCGACGCAGAGGTGTTACTGCTGGATGTGGAAGGGAAATGCGTCAGGATCACTCTAAAGAAGGCCTTGTTCATACCATCATATCCACAGAGCATCATCTCCGTTCAAGCTGCTACAACAGATGGTGCCAAGGTGGTCTTCCAGGAAGGACAGAATGAACTGATAAGCAAGGATGGAGCTGTGTTCCGCATAGAAGAGCATGAGAGACTGTACTATCTGAAAATGGTAAATAACAACAAACACTGTGTTGATACATCAGTTACTGATATGATGTCCAGGGACAAAGTGAGTCTAACTTGTGATGTTAAAACATGGCATGAGATCATGGGACATTGTAATGTTAGCGATGTGTTGAAATTACCTGAAGTGGTAGAGGGTATGAAAATCACAGGTAATACCAAACTAGACTGTAACGTTTGTACTGAGGGGAAGTTCATCAACAGCAGAAATAGGAAAACTGACACAAAAGCTGGTGAGGCCCTAGAGTTAGTACACACTGACTTAGCAGGTCCCATTGAACCAACTTCTCAGGATGGATATAAGTATGCAATTTTATTCACAGATGATTTTTCAGGGGCAATATTTGTTTACTTCCTTAAGAACAAGAGTGACGCTACTCTAGCGACAGAGAAGTTTCTTGCAGACTGTGCACCATACGGTAGAGTGAAATGCATAAGATCAGACAATGGTACAGAATACACAGGCAATGCATTTCAGTCACTTTTACGAGAAAAGGGTATAAGACATGATACATCATCCCCATACTCTCCTCATCAAAATGGTACAGCTGAGAGACAATGGCGAACCATTTTTGAAATGGGAAGGTGTCTACTAATGGAGAAGGGATTACCAAAGGTTCTGTGGCCTTATGCTGTCCAAACTGCTACTCATATCCGAAACAGATGCTATAATGACAGAATTAAGAATACTCCACATTTCATGTTGACAGGAAGAAAGCCAGACCTTTCTAAAATGTGGGTTTTTGGATCAGAATGCTATGCGTACAAACACAATCAAAAGAAATTGGACCCTAGATGTGAGAAGGGAATATTTGTGGGGTATAGTAAAAATAGCCCAGCTTATCTGGTACACAGCAAATTCATCAGTGTTAAATTTCAAGTGTTAAGCCAATTTAGAGTAAAGTGTTGAAGTTATAGTGTAAAATTTAGAGAAATTAACACTATCAGTGTGTTAAAAGCTTGTTTGCTTCAGTGTTATCACAGAGTTACAGGTATCCAACACCCCCTGGTGTTATTTGCAACATCCGGGCATTTATTCAGCGATCTCGCTGAAAGATTTTTCCAGACGCCATTTTCTCGTGCCATGCGGAGGATGAGAGACGACAACTGGTGAGTTAAAGCTACTTTAAAGTTTGCGTTTAATGGACATCTTCTATCAAAATTATTAATTTAGTGTTAGTTTTTACATACGGGGATGTATTAACGCGCAAATGATGTATTTGTCCTTGTTCGTTACACAAGGCGGGTGCGCGCCATCTGAAGCGGTTTTAAATATTGCTCCTGTCTGTTACAAATAAGTTCAAGTCTCAAGGAAAGCGTTTTACTCTGTGCTTGCATTATATGGCTCTTTTTGTGCAAACATGAAGTTTATCGGAGTAGTTGATATGGTAGGTGTGTCGAACATACGGCCTGCAGGCTGAACATAACGTTAGCCCATGGATCAGAGGCCTTTTTCAACGGCTCTGCCACGGAGGCGTCCAAGCCGGCCTGAGGGATGATTCCAACAATAATATAAAATTACAGTTATTTGAGACACAATTTTCTATCACTCGCTTTCATCTCGAGTAAGAGAGATTTTAAAGTTTTATTGGGCAGCTATTTCCGGGGTTTTGTTTGTGTAATATCGCGCGCTATCTAACGTTATTCAGCAACGTCAACGTTAATCACTTATTATCATTGGAGATAAGTGTCACATAAACTAATAAAATACCTCTGATGGCGTTTACTTTATTTTAACAATACATTTGATGTACGTTCTCTTGTGTAGGAACCAACCGGATCATGAGACACTACTTTTAAAATTTTCTTCTTCAGGTAAGTATTTTTTTTTTTATCTGTAAAGTTGCCATGAGGCTAACATAACCATGTGAAGTTAGATATTTAAGTGTGTTAAAGTCCTATAAAGGAATATGATTATTATGAATTCTGCACAAGAAATGTATTGTAAAAGTATTGTATATATAAATTTTGTGAATATCTTTCATACAATTTATTTATTTATTTATTTATTTATTTATTGGTAAGTGCATTTGTTAAACAGGGTAGAAAGATATTGCTGTCATCCTTAGAAGTTGACTGGTGATCACCCATCTACAATCCTTCCTGATGAATCACACACCATCCTCAGAGTGTTTCCAAGGCTGCTGGACACTAAAGATCTGGTAAGTATTGGCATCCTTTTTTTTTTCAATTACAGTTAATATCTCTGAACTTAGTATATGATTGTCAGAAATATGAAGTTTTTGTTTGTGTTTCTGCAGATAGCTCAAGGTTTTAGACTCCTCTTTGGTCCACAAACAGCTTTCAAACTGCTGGAGAAGTGGCCTACATTCTATAAGGAAAAGGTGATCAGAGAAGCAGAGAACCTTGACCTTACTACCACCTCAGTGCTCCAGAGTTTGCTGAAGTCTGCCAGGAATCAGTATCATGATGAATCTTCAGAAGATCACCCAGGTATTAATTTCAGAGCACTCGTGTGACAACAATACAAAAAAGGGAGGGGGAAAAAATCTGTGTATCATTCTTTCGCTCATTTTTCTATATAAAACCAAAATATATATATATATATATTTTTTTTATTTTTATTTTATATTTATATATATATATATATCCTTTTTAAATCCAAAATGAAAAAAACAGAAAACAACTCGTTTTCTGATTTTCAATTTTGTGCTCAAATTAAAAATGGAAAAAACGGATAACTAGCCCTCAAATTACATTTTGGTTTTCTCATTGGATGCAAGTGGCTTACCGGAAGTGATCGTTACGCGCGCGGGGAAAGCGTCAAAGCGAGTGACATGACCGGACTGAAGTAGTTAACAATACATATACTAATATACAATAGTTAGAAAAATATGAGACTAAATAATTAATAAATATAATTGTGCATAAACGTATATACAATAAATAAATGCAATTTAAAAGCTAAGGAAACTTAATCATCATGTAGAATATATAAAGTTGCTCAAAATATTGGCCATATACAGTGTTAATGCAAAAGTAACTAGTTGTTATTATTATTATTATTATTATTATAGCTACATGAATTATTGCACTTATTGAAAAGTAAGTCACATTATCTTTATTAATTCATGTAATTAAATAAAATGCATGAATTAATAAAGATATTTTGTTAGGGAAATATATTTATATTGTCCCTTAAAACTACTAAAATTTCGTATTTCGCAAGATCAAAAGCTATGGAAGCCCGTTTCCGCCACTAAATAAAAAATAAAAAAGTAATTGCGACTTTTTTCATCTGTGAATTCTGACTTTTTTTCTCACAATTGCGAGTTATAAAGTCAGAATTCTGCGATATAAACTTGCAATCGCATGATATAGAGTCAATTCTGACTTAGGAAAAAAAATTCTCAAAGAATTGACTATCACACAATTGCGAGTTTATATGACAGAATTCTGACTTTATAACTCGCAATTGTGAGAAAAAAGTCAGAATTCTGAGATAAAAAGTCGCAGTTACTCTTTTTATTTTTTATTTAGTGGCGGAAACGGGCTTCCATAGCTTTTGATCTTGCGAAATACGAAATTTTAGTACAGTTTTAAGGGACAATATAAATATATTGCCCTAACAAAAATGTGACTTTTCAATAAGTGCAATAATTCATGTAGCTATAATAATAATAATAATAATAATAATAATAATAACTAGTTACTTTTGCATAAACACTATATATGGCCACTATTTTTAGCAACTTTATATATTCTATATGATGATTCAGTTTCCTTAGCTTTTACATTGCATTTATTGTATATGTTTATGCACATTTATATTTATTAATTATTTAGTCTCATATTTTTCTAACTATTGTATTTTAGAATATGTATTATTAACTACTTCAGTCCGGCCATGTCACTCGCTTTGATGCTTTCCTCGCGCGCGTAACATTCACTTCCGGTAAGCCACTTGCATCCAGTGAGAAAACCAAAATGTAATTTAAGGGCTCGTTATCAGTTTTTTTCATTTTGGATTTAAAAAGGAAAATAAAATTATTATTATTTTTTTTTTGATTTTTGGTTTTATATAGAAAAATGAGTGAATGAATGATGCACGGATTGGGGAAAAAAACCCACTTTTTTTCTTTTTAGAGTGGGACAGTGATATGACATATTTTTTGCTGCTTCTGCATATCCTGCCACCACAACATTTAAAAAAGAAAAAACTGAAGATCAGCGCAGCTCAGGTCATGAACCATCTAGCTGTATTTCACAAGGTATGTGCCAGGCTACAGTTTGTGATTTTTAGTGGGTAGACAAACTACATGGTTTCCACGGGGCACTGAAAAGCATTAAAAGTCATTAAATAGATTTCACGAAAAAAGGGGTCTTAAAATTAATGACTTTTTATTCTATTTAAAGTTCGTCCAAAAATGAAAATAATGTCATTTATTACTCACCCTCATGTCGTTCCACACCCATAAGACCTTTGTTCATTTTCGGAACACAAATTAAGATATTTTTGATGAAATTCGGTGGCTCAGTGAGGCCTCTATTGAGAGCAAAGCCACCGAACCTCTCAAGATCCATAAAGGTACTAAAAACATATTTAAAACAGTTCATGTGACTACAGTGGTTCAACCTTAATATTATAAAGTGACGAGAATATTTTTGTGCACCAAAAAAAAAACAAAATAACATCTGTGACAAGCAGGGTGGGGCATTTTACAAAAGTAAAATGGTGGCAGTTCCTCACGGACAACTGCCACCCACACAAACATAATAAAACATAACTTAAAGTCCAGACCTAATCCTCTCTCGTCCTTCACTGTCATCGCTCCTCCTTTTTAATGCTTCTGGAGCTCCTCGGTGAGAGATAAGAGACCCGTGCAACGTACAGCTGACGCTCAATATCGCTCATGTCACCGGCCTTGCGTCGTTCCCTCACGTCTCTCGCCCCGCCCTGCTTGTCACAGTGACTTTTCAACAATATCTAGTGATAGCCAATTTCAAAACACTGCTTCGAAGCTTTTGTTTCAAATCAGTGGTTCGGATCATTTGTCAAACTGCTGAAATCATGTGACTTTGGCGTTCTAAACCAGTGATTCAAAAAAAAAGATTTGAAGCAGTGCTTCGAAATCACCCATCTCTAGATATTGTTAAAGTCTTTACTTTTTGTGCACCAAAAAAAAAAAAAAAAATTCTCGTCACTTTATAATATTAAGGTAGAACTACTGTAGTCACATGAACTGATTTAAATATGTTTTTAGTATCTTTCTGGATCTTGAAGTTCGGTGGCTTTGCTTTCAATGGAGGCCTCACGGAGCCTCAGATTTCACAAAAATAACTTTATTATAATTTGGTGTAGAACAACATGAGGCTGAGTAATGACATTATTTTTTGGGTGAACTAACCTTTAAATAGAATTAAAAGTCATTACTTTTTTAAATTTTAAATAAGTCTCTTCTGCTCACTAATAGAGCTGTGTATCTTTTGAATTTTATCGATTCTGATTCCGATTATGCTTATCAATTCCTAGTTTTAATTCCAGTAAGATGAAGAAAAATTCAAAAGTTCATAAAAAATGCTAAGGTCGTTTATGGCATTAAAGGGTTAGTTGACCCAAAAATTTAAATTCTGTCATTAATTACTCACCCTCATGCTGTTCCACACCTGTAAGACCTTCGTTCATCTTCTGAACACAAATTAAGATATTTTTGATGAAATCCAATGGCTCCGTGAGGCCTCCATAGGGAGCAATGACATTTCCTCTCTCAAGATCCATTAATGTATAAAAACATATTTAAATCAGTTCATGTGAGTACAGTGGTTCAATATTAATATTATAAAGCCACGAGAATATTTTTGGTGTGGCAAAAAACAAAATAATGACTTGTTTAGTGATGACCGATTTCAAAACACTGCTTCAGGAAGCATCGAAACATAATGAATCAGCGTGTCGAATCTGCTGTTCGGAGCGGCAAAGTCATGTGATTTCAACTTTTTACACGCGATCCGATTCATGATTCGATACACTGATTCATTATGCTTCAAATCTTTCTGAAGAAGTGTTTTGAAATCGGTCACTATATAAATCATTATTTTGTTTTTTTGGCGCACCAAAAATATTCTCGTCGCTTTATAATATTAATATTGAACCACTGTACTCACATGAACTGATTTAAATGTTTTGAGTACATTAATGGATCTTGAGAGAGGAAATGTCATTGCTGTCAATGGAGGCCTCACGGAGCCATCGGATTTCAACTAAAATATCTTAATTTGTGTTCTGAAGTTTAACGAAGGTCTTACGGGTATGAAATGATATGAGAGTGAGAAATAAATGACAGAATTTTCATTTTTGGTTGAACTAACCCTTTAAAGAACATTAAATTACTTTTAATGATATTTGCAGAAACCCTGAACTAGTAAGAATAGTATTATGTAAATTTGATATGTAATTTTTCCTACAGTGAATCGGCAGCGTAGAAGAACACTTGGAGAAACTGGAGGGACATCGCCAGCCATATCTCCTTGCTTCAGGAACTCACATGTGGGCCATCAGCAGTTACTACGTTGTGATTGACCCGATGCTCATTCCATGTAAGGGAACCATGTCGTTGGCAGCCTTTGATGAACTTTTTAAAGCGCACTTCGTTTTCAGCTCTGATGATGCTCTCAGCAACGTGTACACATTCCTCCAGACAACAGTCTACAGTAGTAGATGTTGACACCACTGAAGAAAGTCCAAAGGTGAAAGAAACTGAGAGCCAAGCTCATGAACAGGAACTAAGTGTTACGTTTGCAGAGTATTCCATAATGCACCTGTCATGTTATGTGAAGCTTTTGATGATACTTGAAGCTCTTCGATTTTTGATTGTTTTATGCTTACAGACTGTTTTATATTGTACGGCTGCATCATATAGACTGCAAGCAGCAGGTATGAGCTTTGTTTGTTGAACAAGGTCATTGTACAGGGTAGTTTGAGTGCCCTGTCCCTGGCTTAAATGAAATGTGTAGCTCTGTTAAAGGAAAAATAAAATGTATTCATTGCAGAACTTTATGATCTGATTATTGGGATGGTAACACTAATAGATGGTAACTGTTGTAACTATAAATCCTAGGGGTCTATGTAAATACTCAATACTGAATACAAAATACTGATTTATAATAGCACTTTTGGTGCTTTTAATATATTAAAAGCACCAAAAGTGCTATTATAAATCAGTATTTTGAACACTCATCCTTGGTATATTGAAATTACACTGGTGTTGATCTTAAAAGGAGAGTGTTAATTTTTAACACCGTAATTGAGTACTAACACTGGTGTAGTGCAGAAACAACAATAAATAGTGTTGACTAGGTTTAAAATTAACGATAATGAGTGTTGAATTTACACTCAAAGGGTGTCAAAAAGTTAACACTATCAAAAGTGTAAAATTTACCCTCTATAGTGTGGACACATATAGACACTTTGCTGGTGTAAAATTTGACACTGTGGGTGTTCTTTTTACTCCAGTGATTTTGCTGTGTATACAATCCACAGACAGGAAATGTGTCAAAACACAGATTGGTGAAATTCATTAGGAAGAGCAGTGTTGAACAACAGACGCAAACCGATGAAGATTACTTAGAAATCCAAAGCTACAGAGACAGGACACAGGATAGTGAGAACAGCGGCGATGCCCCACAAAGTGAGGAAAGCACAGAAAATCAGGTCCTAGATGGAAAAATGGAGAGTATAGATACAGACAATACAGAGGTGTCAGAACATGATGGAACTATGGAAAAAGCAGACACAGAAAACAACAAAAACAGTACAGGTCCAACAGACACTGCTAGTCAAAAACATTACCACTCGAAAAGAGAAAAGAGAGCCCCAAAGTATTTACAAAATTACCTGACAGACTTTAAAGATGATGTAACCAATGTGAGTGTCGATTATTGTTACAGGGCAGTGTGTGGAGTTCCCCAAACCTATAGAGAAGCCCTTATGTCACCTGATGCTCCCGGATGGGAACATGCTATGAAGGAAGAGATGGACTCACTAAAAGAAAATGACACATTTGAATTGACAACTCTACCAGAGGGCAGAAAGACAGTAGGGGGAAGATGGGTATATGCCCTTAAAGAAAATGCAGAAAGAGGAAAAATCTTCAAGGCTAGGTATGTTGCAAAAGGATACAACCAAACTGAAGGCATAGACTACCATGAGACATTTGCTCCTACAGCAAATCTCACCTCTGTACGGGCATTAATGCAGATAGCTGCTCAGAATGACTTTTTTGTTCATCAGATAGACGTCAAAACAGCATATCTGCATGCTCCAATAGAGGAAGACATATACTTAGAACAACCAGAGGGTTTTGAAGAAACATCTGACATAGGAGACAAGTTAGTATACAAGTTAAAAAAATCTCTGTATGGTCTAAAACAGTCTGGAAGGAACTGGTACGAACTTTTAAATGATTATCTTGAACAAAACAACTTTGAGAGAAATCAGTCTGATCACTGTGTGTATAGAAAGCAGATTGAAAATGAGACAATCATAGTGATCATCTGGGTAGATGATTTGATAATTGCAGCAAGCAGTGAAGATCAGCTCAACAGTTTTAAAGAAAAAATGAAGTCCAAATTTAACATGAAGGATCTGGGGAAAATATCTTATTTTTTGGGGATTCAGTTTGAACAAAAAGAGGGAGAAATTAAAATGAATCAGAAAATGTACATTCTCAAAATGCTTGAAAGGTTTGGAATGTCTAACTGTAAACCAAAAGCTACCCATAGTGAATTAAAAGTGGAATGTGATAAGAATGAGGGAGAAAACAACAATGAGATTGAGAACCCCAAAGAATACCGTGAACTTGTTGGAAGCTTGATCTATGCAATGACCTGTACCAGAACAGACATTAGCTGGATAGTCAGTAAACTGTCACAAACCCTTGCAAAACCTAAAACACATGACTTAGTAGCTGCTAAACATGTCCTGAGATACCTAAAAGGTACAGCTGACTACGAGCTTTGTTTCAAGAAAACAGACAAGACTTTAAGTCTAATAGCATTCAGTGATTCTGACTGGGCATCTTCTGAAGAAGATAGGCGTAGCACTTCAGGATACTGTTTCAGCCTGACAGAACAAGGCCCTGTTATTTCATGGAAGTCTAAGAAACAGCCGACAGTGGCACTATCGACCTGCGAAGCTGAATACATTGGTCTAGCAAACACTACTCAGGAAAGCATGTACTTAACTCAACTGCTAAATGGCATGGACAGTAGTGTTTACACTTGCACCACGATGTATGGTGATAATCAGGGGGCCATTGCACTGAGTAGAAATCCAGTGAATAGATCTAGATCTAAGCACATTGATGTGAAATATCACTTTATCCGTGATGCTGTCAGTGAGGGAAAAATACATATTGTGTACTGCCCAACAGAAGACATGGTGGCAGACGTTTTGACAAAATCTGTATCAAAAATTAAAATTCTAAAATTCAAATGTTTTCTGTTTGGGAACTAAATATTTGTGATGTCATTATATATGGCTTAAGATGATGAGAACAAGTGGGGGGTGTTGAGTTATGTTCTCATCATTTATGTTATATTATGTTGCTTACTATTATTATTATTATTTTTCCTTTTATGTTAGATTATGATACTGACTGTTGTATACCCAAAAATGTGCAAGAGTTCATTGTGCGCATGTGTGAACAGACGGGACTTTTATTTTGACTTGAGTAAAGTGGATGTAAAAAGAAAACTTTTCACATTGAACCTGTTGCTGCTCCCTCGAGCACTGATGGCAGTGCATTGAGATGTAAACGGTAAAATAAAACAATACTAAGAAGTTATATTTTGTAGTAATCTTTAATGGATGGATGACAACAACATATTACACATAGGCATGACGGAGAGAAATGAAACCTTAACATCCACCTTGCTCGCTATTGGCGGGTATAACACGATGACTATAGAGAAGCGACGGCAGCTTTCAAACTCTAGCTGATCTACCCTTCTCTCCAAAATAACAATGCACAATCACAGTGACGCCGATTGTGTTAAGCATTTACTTTATCTGAGACAAATGTAGCAGAGCGTTGATCCGACAGTCTCTTCATAGGAAGATTACAAACAGCGATTAATGACACACAATGATTCTCTGCTGTTATTTTGGTGGTTTGCTTCACGATGTGAGTACAGGACTCTTTTACTTCAGTGCCCCTTGATGGTAGACAATATTTTTATTATTTGCTCTATACGTTTCGTCTCCCTGCTTCTTGAATCTCGCGCCGCCTGAGCTGACTGGAATTCTTTTTGGTTGTTATGACAATGACGTAGTTTAGGGCGGCTATATTCCGCGTTCATTTACACTGAACTGAACAGTATCAGAGTCGCCTTTTAACCTCTCGACGATGCTGAATGACTTCTTTAGTTAGCAAACAAATTGCTCGAGTGGGTGTAAATACCGATCACTCTCATGTTTTTTTGCACAACCTGCAAAAATCGCTCGATGCCATTGCTGCTTCTGCAAACTGCGGATCAATGCTACAAACCAATACAAACAAAACCTGCGTCTCAATCAGCTCCCTAGTTCCCTAGGTCGTGAATCAGTATATCATGCAAGTGAATGTGGCTGATTCCCTGATCAGTGCCCTGACTACTGAACTAGGGAGCTGATTGAGACACATGGTAAACCTGTCTGGAGTTTTCGCATCGCTCTGCAAAGTACGTCACCCGGATCGTTGATCTGATTGGTTGAAGGACTATCCAATTACGTGACTAATGCTCGTTGATCATGCCTCTTGTGCAGTAGGAAATACATAGCAAACTCCCCAGACCAATGTTCAATTTTAAATTGAGCTTGGTCTGGTGATAGCCAGATTACACGGACCTTACACAGACCGCTAACTGAGGTAAAATCGCAGACTGTGTTTTTCTAGTGTTTATATTATGTGATTAATCGCTGTGTTAGTTTGTAGTTATCTTAAACAAATAACAGTTAACCGCTCCGGCGGTTAGAGTGATTTATTTAACAAATTGGTTTAGGCTATTAAGAATTTGGTTCAGACAATGGGATTTAGTGTTTTAACAATTCAGAAAAACTATATTATGAAGCTGCTGTGTGAAACAAACTATATTGTATAACAGCGCTTTAGAAATAAAGTTGACTTTCTAACTAGGAAATAATTGTGGCATTTGAATGGCAGTGTTTACAACTGAAACAAAAGAGCTGTTAGTTTTGTGTAATGTGTCTAATAATGTAGAGAATTGTGTTTAGAGTTTTGCAAAAAGTTTGATTGACAGTTGCAAACTGAGTGTAAAGCGTGTAATGTAGGTTTTGCAGATTTTTGTCTGAAGATTCGTTACATGAGTGAATGATTTCACTGAGTGGGCCTTAAATACCACTTTTAGTGTCTAAGCAAAAAACTGTAATGAATAATAAACGGTCTCTTACGATCACCTTGCTCTCCTTGTGTGTTTCTATATGTGAATTAAAGGATTAGTCCACCTTTAAATACACTTTTCCTGATAAATTTACTCACCCCCATGTCATCCAAGATGTTCATGTCTTTCTTTTGTCAGTCGAAAAGAAATTAAGGTTTTTGAAGAAAACATTCCAGGATTTTTCTCCATATAGTGGATTTCAATGGCTACCAACAGGTTGAAGGTCCAAATTACAGTTTCAGTGCAGCTTCAAATGGCTTTAAACAACACCAGATGAGTAATAAGGGTCTTATCTAGCGAAACGATCAGCGAAACGACCTTCAACATGTTGGTAGCCATGCATTGAAGTCCACTATAAGGAGAATAATCCTGGAATGTTTTCATCAAAAACCTTCATTTCTTTTCGACTGATGAAAGAAAGACATGAACATCTTGGATGACAAGGGGGTGAGTAAATTTATCAGGAAAAGTGTATTTAAAAGTGGACAAATCCTTTAACACAATTCAGCAGCAAGCCAAAATCTATTCGAATAAAGACTAAAACCATGTGGTTTTCCAAAAACATTTTACTCCAATTTCAGTTATAAAATGATTGATAATTGAAATAATTGAAATCACATTACTCACTTATATTATGCTATTCACTTATACTGTATCACACTACTTATTGTATTACACTGCTCACTTACATTACACTAAAATCAAAAGGCTCATTTTGTACAGTCTTTGATGTACCCTTGAAGACTGTGGCAGTTTTCAAGTGCTCCTCAAACACCCTGCTAGTGACGCTACTAAATCGACCAGTCCACGAAAAATGCCAGCATAGCTTGAACCTTCACTCTCTTCTTTGCATCTCAAGGCTAATTCGAACAGGCCACAAAACTTCACACTGTCCATAAGATGGTCTAGAATGTGGCGGTTCTTACTAACTTCATTACTTCATAACTGACTGTGTGGCAAAAACCGTCCCGAAAGCCTTTTCTTGTTGTTCAAATTCGAAATTATTTTCAAATATTACTGCCTATCACTTCAGCTTAAAGATTATTAAGAGAGGTTTATTTGTTCCCACCAATTGCTGCACAAATTAAGGTTATGTATGATGATGAAAGGACGTTAGTGCTAGCCCTCCTGGAACCCATAGAGATTGCAGTGCATTGCATGGATTGCATTTATATGGAATTGGATGAGAACACTCTGGGCCAAGTATAGGCAATGTCGGTCTTTGAGAGTAGCTGTCCTGTCGAGTTTACCTCATCATGTTGCATTTCTGTGATACCATCACCAGTTCACATTCTCAATCTCTGCTGACTTTTGCACAGACTGTAATAAGCATGAGTGTCTGCATGAAGATATGAGATTATCAAGTGTAGGAATTGAGGACAAAACAGACAAATGAATCTTCCAGATTCGTTCAAACACAAGTCCATATGTAACCAACCCAATTAATTGAGGCTGTGTTCCTGTGTTATGTATTTTTATGTATATTTTTTTTATGTATTTTAAGTAATAAACGTGTAGATGGGTGCTTACGTCACATGCGCGTCAGCTCGTTGAAGGGAGAGATGTGAGCCACATGTGCAGCTATCATAAATCTTATCCATCTTGTCTGAACTGTGTTATTGCATTAGCGATTGGACGTTGTATGGCAAGCTTGAGAAGAACGGAATCTCGACGTTCGCCGGATTGTGTTGGAGTCGCGCAGTGAGAGAGAGCCGTGCTGGATTGCACTACAGAGTAATTGCATCATCTGAGGACTCAGCTTTAATTGTTCAAACGTAGATAATGCCAAGAGTCTTTTGAGCTCCTGAGACAGATAGAAAACAGGCCTTCATCATCTGAGTGACCTCTGAGTGACACAGAATCAAATCCATTAGGAAACCACAGAGACAGAGACTGCCATCAAAAATGTGTCAAAACATTTCTAAATGGACTTGCAATCAAACATCATTCAACTGCATAATTCTGTATCATGTCTACACATTATACGTGTGACCAGTTATGCTTAGAACACTCACAATTCATGTAATTGTTATAACTATTAAATGGTTGATTGGAAGTGTGCCTTGTTTGGTATGAATGTAAATCTCTATTCATAATTCAAAGTTTGGCTTGAATGAAATCTGCGTAAAATGTATCTTATTCTTTTTAGAAAAAATCAAGTCTAAACTGTACTCTCCGTATTTTCTGCTGAGAGCGGAAAGTTAAGAGACCAGGAGATAACATTTAATTTATGATCAGGGGAGGAGAAAAGCCACCTCTGAAACAAAGAAGATACCTTATTAGTCAGAACTCCTCAAAGAGGTTGGACAAATGCCTTCAGAATGAAGATAGAATAAGTTGACCAAGATGAGACAGACAAAGAAAAATACAATGACGAGTAGACGATGAAGAGCAGACAAGCAGTTACATTCAAGCCATCCAACTTACTCTTGTCTCACTCACTTACTTTCCTTCCTTTTACTTAGTTTTCTTTCTTTTCCATTGAGAGTCCCGTGTTCTAAGTTAAGTTTTGCCTCAAAATTTAATCAACACTACAGTCTTTGCCACCTCAATTTCAAACTTCAGCCTTAAGGGGAGACTCCCTTCATCTGCCAGCACACCAGAATGTGATTGGCATCCCATAACATCAATCCGGATCCGAAAAGACCTTCAGAAACGAACCTGGGAAACACCTTTCTCCAAGCAAGAGACACTGACGAAGGGAATCCCTATTTAAAGACACAAACGACAAACACAAGTACCTCCAGATTGAACTGGTGCAGTGATATAAAGTCTAATAATCCTGCATAAGCAGCGATAAAAGGGTTAAATTAATGATTGATGGTTTGTTCAGATCAGGTCTTATGAAGTGCATATTTTTGCTAGAAGCTTAATCGGGATTGCATCATTTCACTCTCTTAAAACTCATTATTTCCTTGCTTCCTTTCTTTCTGCAACTCGTGTGAATGTGTGTGTGCATGTGTTTGTGTTAGATATTAGTTTATGTGTTAGAATAATCAAAGTCTCATTTATATTTGTAAAGAGAAGTGTCTTGTGTTATGTGCTTACAAATTGAATTGAATTGAATGTCTTAAACTGCCAATCTATGTTACCTTGCTAATAAATAGTATTTTCACGTTAGTTGGATATTCATATCTGTTAGCAGTAGCTTTTACCTTAAAACGCTGATCAACTTATTTTTTTCTCCATAACTAACAACTTATGTTAGTGTTACAGGACAGCAGGGATGAGGAGAGGCAAGAATCCAATAACAGCAATTTTATTCAAAAAACACAAACCAATAAAATCCAAACCAGGAACAAAATATACAAACACATGCAAAGACAACAATGATAAAAGACAGCTGAAACACAGGGGTATAAATAGGGAAACGAGGGCTAAGGAACAACAGGTGAGAACTAATCAGGGTAACTACAGAAACTAACAAGGGACAAAATCAAATAGAACTGAATACAGAAACAATAGAAACAGAAAACACTTCAACTTAAGTCTTTAAATGCAAGACGGGAACACAACACATGACGGTTAGTTTTATATTATATTAGTTTATGCCTGGCCACAGTCTTGACCCCATCCATTCTTGTGCATGTTTTGAATTTCTGTCTGAATTTGACAAGTTTAAATGTTCAAACAGAAGAAATGTTAAAACAGAAAACCTCTCAAAATAACAAAATCAGTTTGCAACAAAAAAAAAAAAAAATTTATTCTTTATTAAATTTTATATTTATCATTTTCTAAACAGAAGTTATTGAAATGTAACTCAAGGGAGGCAAAATTATCATTTTAGCATATATAAAGGGTTTTTCACACTGTGCTTAACCCCAGGTCATCGCCATTCTAAACACCGTAAAGGTAAAGGAACGTTTCATACTTGTAATTTAGAAGTGGGGTTAGCACCGCTTTTTACCCAGGGTCATGAAACTCTGCTCCGGAGCAGGGTTAGCACCTGAAGTGTTAGAAAGTTACAGCTAGATAATTAGCAACAGACAATACTAATACTCGCATATTAATATTTGCCTGCTTTGGACAGTCAAAACAACACTGCACATTGTGTATAAACAGTAAATTCAGTGTTTGACAGGATAAATGTCAAATGCTGACAGAAAACAATTTGAGTAAAGAATAGACCGAAATGTCCATTCAGTATAAACTTACAGTTTGCTAGTACAGTTTGCAATAAGAGGATGCGCAATGCTAGAGCTTATGTGAACGCGTACTGCGTATTTCCAATCAATGACACTGACACCGCAAATATGCAAATAAGAAGGTTAACCCAGGGTTTAGGAATGTACAATGTGAAACATCAGCATAAGAATACCCTGGATTAATTTTTTGTCCCCGGGTAAATTATGAGCAGTGTGAAATGTGAAGCAAGATAACCCAGGATTCCGTTTACCCCGAGTTTAGAGTGACCCAGGGTTAACTATTTCAAGTGTGAAAAGCTCTTATGTGTCTTTTGGAGTGTCCTTTGAAAAACAGGTTTCATAAACTACTTTATCCCCCAAATCCTATTGTTATGATATGATATGCTCACTTTTCTTGAATACTGATTGACAAAAACACATACATATACAGATTCTCTGAGACTGTACTTATACTTATTATTGGGCCAGACCCATTCTCTGACCCAAGGGTCTCCAAACTTGGTTCTGGAGGGCCACTGTCCTGCAGAGTTTAGCTCCAACCAGCTGCAACACACATGCTTAAAAGTTTCTTGTATGCCTAGTGAGAACTTGATTAATACTGATCTATTGATTAATCTTAAGGGATACTCCACCGTTTTTTCATTTTAAACTATGTTATTCCCTTAACTAAGACGAGTTGATACATACCTCTCTCATACATACCGATTTAGTGCGTGCACTAAATTGCTCTGTCTTGTGGCGAAACTTTGTTAGCACTTAGCTTAGCCCAGTTCATTCAATAGGGGCCAAGCAGAGAAGCTACCAAACACCTCCACGTTTTCCCTATTTAAATACAGTTACTCGAGTAGTGTAACTCGACCTAGGACGGTGACACAAAACAAAACGTTGCGCTTTTCTAAGCGTGTAAAATGGATAACTATATTGTATGGCGGAATACCATAGCAAGTGCTCGGGAGCACTTTGACTTGGCACAGTAATATCTTCACTCGTGAAAAGTCCTCTCACCGGCCCCCGCTTCCTCTCCTCCTCCCTCTCATTTGCGTCAATAGAACGCAGCGCAACGTTTTGTTTTGTGTCACCGTCCTAGGTCGAGTTACACTACTCAAGTAACTGTATTTAAATAGGGAAAACGTGGAGGTATTTGGTAGCTTCTCTGCTTGGCCCCTATTGAATGAACTGGGCTAAGCTAAGTGCTAACAAAGTTTCGCCACAAGACAGAGCGATTTAGTGCAAGCACTGAGACGAGAGAGGTATGTATCAACTCGTCTTAGTTAAGGGAATAACATAGTTTAATATGAAAAAACGGTGGAGTATCCCTTTAAGAGGTACTAAAGAAGATTTTTTTTATATATTAAGTACAAAATTAGTGCACAAAAATAGAGCACTTTAAGTACATTATAGAGATTTATTTTTTTCCACCTGGGAACCCATGAAAATGACTAAAACATCTCCCTGTATTGAGATGCTGATCTGATGAGTGGCAGACACATAAACTGATGTCTTGAGAAGGAGAGATCTTGTTCAAGAGACTGTATGAAGACTGTAGACCTGGTGAAAACAAAGACTAAACAAGTGAAACACAAACAAAAGGCATTTCAGCTCCAGTTTTCAAAGAAGTAGTTTTTCCATCAAGAAGTGTGTGTGTCTCTGTTTGTTTTGTTTTGCAGCTATGGGGGTCAGAGATAGACGGGGACAGTGAAGAGACATGATGTGGTGAACAAGTTCAACTGTGTGTAGGTGGGTGACTTACACAGGCTGTTATTGTGTGTTTGTCACAGTGAGATATTATCTTCACCTATGCAGATCAAGCACAAAACAAAAAAAAAGAAAAAGAAAATTGGTGAAAATATACTGCAAGACTTTCTTTTCACTCAGAATTCCAGAACAGATCCTTTACTGCATGTACTGAATAATAAACTGGTGAGGTAAACACATATACTTACATTCTCCTGGACTGTTTCACTGAGGCCAGAGTTCGTCTTCTGCCTCAGTTTCCTGTTAAATGATGAATCATTTTCACATCACAGATGCAGCTCAGTTTATTATGATGTACGTGCATTTAGTCAACAACAGCAAAATTGTATTCATCCATTTTCATGTAAGTGATGCAGAACACTAAAAAATTCTGGGTTATTGCAGCCCATGTTTGGGTCACATATGGACAAACCCAACCATTGGTTTAAATTTTTAAATTACATTTTCAAACCCAATGTTTAGGTTTGTCCATATTTGACCCAAACATGGGTTGAAACAACCTAGCATTTTTAGAGTGAAAATTGCAAAGTGCTCCAATATACTAAATGCTAGTGCTGTATGAATGTCTCTGTGTGACATATGTTTTTAAATGATTTAGTAATTCAAGTTATTCACAATAGTTTAATTTTTTTTTTTTTTTTCAATTTTATGAATTGAACTCATAAACATACATAGAAAACTTTTGAAATAAGTTAAACATGAACACCAACAAGTATCATGCAATAATTTAAGACATTTCTCCTTATATTTGGGCAAAAGGTGTTCTTTAAAATTGAGACAAAAATCCTAGAGTTCTATACTGAACCCAGTTAAATCTTTTTCGAAGCATGCACACTTTTTACTCATTCTGTCAAGAACAGTTATTCCCATCACATCTCAAATACGTTTTAATAGCATTCTGTGGTAAAACATTTTAAACATAAACATTTTAAACATTTGCAGAATAAAATGACTAACTCCTTGTCTTGCTAAGACGTATTTAATTGCTAGCATTTTATGTAGGCCTTTATGCGTATCTTCAATGCTCACAGTTTAATAATATTTTTTTACACTTGCACAATTGAACTAAATTACAGCTTGACTGTATATGGCATAAATTACAAATATATAGACTTTTCTTTATTTTCTTCACTCATCACCTATCTATTTTTTCATTAAATGGAAATTATTATTATTTTGATAAAATGTATTAGTGTCATAATTGTTGGTCATAATGGAAATGATGCCACACCTGAAGGAAAATGGAAATAAATAATTTTCACAGAATAAATGTTAAAATTGTGATTATTTCACACATTCCGTACATCAACATATTAATTTGATTTTAAACTATTTAGTATTTTAAATAGGCATATAGGCATAATTTGCGGATGGGACTGGATTGACTTGACAGTGAGGACTGCTTGACTGGAAAAATATTCTGCTTTGAATTGTGTTCAATATAGCACTGCAATATTGAATATATGTAAATATTTTTACTTGAATTATGATCAATGATGCACACTTGATGGGATAGAGCATCAGTTTACTGTCATTGAGGTTGAAATGCGTGGCTTTCCATAGGTAATTAACACATTTATTTACACTAATAGTTAATAAAATCCATGATCCATTAATCCATATATGACTTTATTAGTTGTTGATTTGGCTGTCATTATTGAATAATTTAGTGGGTGTTCCCTTTCATGGGAACATCGACGCTGCGTAGTCGCTTTGGGAACGCCTCTGCGTGATTACGTCTTGAAGCACTTGTGTAATCGAACCAATAGTGTAACGGGACGTCAGAGCGGGTGACGTCACGGACCAGGAAACTATAAAGCACCCCTGAGAACAAAGAACGCTAGCTTCTGCGTCTTCAGCAAGCGCTCTGTGTATTGTGTGTCTTATTTGGTGTTGTTTGTCTGTTATACAGCTCGAAAATATCTCTTAGTCCGAGGGCAAGAGTATTTTCAGTCCACCAAGCACTTATATATAGAAAGTGGAAAAGACACATTTATAATATGGCAAAAGAACAAACAGGCAAGCAGCAGTTTATTCAGTGTGCTTCTCCCTGCCCTCGCTTCATCACGGGTGGGGATACACACGAGTTGTGTGTAGCCTGTTTGGGAGTGGAGCATGCCCAGGCAGCTCTTGAGGGAGCTGACTGTGTGCATTGCGAAAAGCTAACGCTCCGTACACTCCGTTCACGCCGGGCGTTCTTTGATAGAGAGGGCGCCGCGGCGAGTGTTCCCCAGGGATCGGGTCCCGCTGCTGCTGAGGCATAGCGGCGGCTTCATTCCTGGGGTTCACAGATGGATCTGGCGGAGGGGTTTGAGATGGGCCCAGCCCTATCTCGGCCCTCACCCGCCAGACCCAGTGTCTCTCCTTTGGCTGCGGAAGCACGCGCTGCAGTTTCTTCCCCCAGAGGAGAGGCACCAGCGCTTCACCTGTCTAGCTCTGAGGAGTTGGATGTGGTGAGCGTTGAAGCTGGAGAGGAGGACTCGCCATCCTCATCTCCAGCGTATGAGGAGCTGCTTGAGGTTGTGACTAGGGCAGTGGCAAAACTTAAGATCGAATGGCCAGCAGAAAAAAGCGAAGCGCGTCACAAAAGCAAACTGGATGAGCGCTTTCTCCCTGCCCGGTCACAGCCTCAGCGTCGGGGTTTACCATTCTTTTCCGACCTCCACACCGAGGTGACGAGGTCGTGGAAAAAGCCAGCACAATATCGTGTTTATAACCCTCAAACATCTATATATTCCAACATACTGGGGCTTAAACAACATGGCTATGGGACGATGCCTCGGGTCGAAGAGACGCTCGTGAGCTATCTCTCGCCCGAGTCCGCGTCGTCCCTAAAAACCCCGACGCTGCCCACCAGACCACTAAGAACAACATCAGCTCTGGTGGGCAAAGCATATGCCTCAGCAGGTCAGGCCGCAGCGTGTTTACACACAATATCTATCCTTCAAGCATATCAGGCTGACCTGCTGGGGGAGATCGATGAGAGCGGTGAGGCGAGCTTTGAAGTAATACAGGAACTTCGAAAAGCCACTGATCTATCTCTCCGTGCCACCAAGGAGACGGCAAAAACAATCGGCCGCTCTATGGCAGCCCTGGTGGCAATGGAGAGGCATTTATGGCTAAACTTATCGGACATAAGAGAAAGAGATAAGAGCGTCTTATTGGATGCGCCGCTGTCTCCCCTGGGCCTCTTCGGCGACTCTGTCACTTCGGTCGTCGAGAGGTTCCAGGAGGCAAAAAAGCAGTCAGCGGCCTTCCAGAAGTTCCTCCCTCGCCGCTCTCTCCCGTCCGAGGCTGCTGAGCGGGAGCAGCCTCGGGCGTCTAGCAGCTCCTCATCCGTGCAGAGAGCGAAACAAAAACAGAGTGTTGCTGCCCGTGCTCCCCCGCAAAGAGACCGGGACGGGCAACACAGTCGAAGCCTTCCCGGGGTAGAGCAGATCTGAGGACTGTTATCATCGCCAGGAAGGCTTCGAAGAAGTCCTGACGCCAGTGGCCCAGGACTTCCGAGGGTAGCCCCCTCCGGAGGGGGTCCTGTATTAAAATCTATCTATAGATAGATCTATAGATCTGAAAGACGCTTACTTTCATGTGTCAATCCATCCTTCACATTGGAAGTACCTCAGGTTTGCTTTCGGGGGCGAAGCTTACCAATACAAGGTCCTTCCCTTTGGCCTATCTCTTTCACCCCGCACCTTCACTAAGTGTGTGGATGCAGCCCTGGCTCCTCTGAGACTCCAGGGCATCCGCATACTGAATTATATCGACGATTGGTTGATTTTAGCTCAATCAGAGCAACAGGCAGTTCTACATCGAGATGTAGTTCTGTCACACATGAGAAGGGTTGAGACTTAATGCCAAGAAGAGTGTGCTTCTACCAGCTCAGACTACCAACTATCTAGGGGTAGTTTGGGATTCCACTACAATGCAGGCACGTCTGTCTCCTGCTCGGGTGAATTCCATTCTCTCAGCCGTGAAAGGGGTGAAATTAGGCCAGTCACTCACTGTAAAACAGTTTCAGAGACTGTTGGGTCTGATGGCAGCGGCGTCCAACGTGATACCTTTTAGCCTGCTGCACATGAGACCCTTACATTGGTGGCTCAGGACCAGGGGGTTTTCTCCGAGGGGAAATCCTCTCCGCATGATCAAAGTCACGCGGCGATGCCTTCGTGCTTTATCCATGTGGAAGAAGCCCTGGTTCGCTCGGCTCAGGGTCTTTGGGAGGACCATCATCGTTCCTGGCACATAAATCGGCTGGAAATGATGGCAGTATTTCGAGCACTCAAATACTTCCTCCCAGACCTGAGGGGCCACCACGTGTTGGTCCGTACAGACAACATGTCGGTGGTCTCATATATCAACCATCAGGGGGGTCTGAGGTCTCGTCAGTTGTACAAATTAGTCCTTCGGATCCTCCTGTGGTCCCAGGGAAAGCTCCTCTCACTGAGAGCAGCTTACATCCCGGGGCATCAAAATGTGGGGGCAGACATCCTGTCGAGGCAGGGGCAGAGGCCCGGGGAATGGAGACTCCACCCCGAGGCGGTGGAGTTAATATGGAGAGAATTCGGTCGCACAGAAGTCGACTTATTTGCCTCGAAAGAGACGTCTCACTGCCCGCTGTGGTATTCACTAACTCATCCATCCCCCCTGGGGTTGGATGCCATGGTACAGACGTGACCGAGGCTGCGTCTGTACGCCTTCCCCCCGATTGCTCTGCTCCCCGGAGTTCTGGAGAGGGTTCGGCGGGACGGGGTCCGTCTCATATTGATAGCCCCGTTCTGGCCAACCCGAGTATGGTTCACGGACTTAGTGTCCCTTCTGGACGGCTCCCCCATGGAGATTCCAATCAGGCAGGACCTTCTGTCTCAAGCGGGCGGCACAATAATTCACCCCCGCCCGGAGTTATGGAAACTGTGGGCTTGGCCTCTGAGGGGCCAAGCTCATAGAATCTGGTCTCCCAACTGAGGTTGTGGAGACCATACTCCACTCCAGAGCTCTGTCCACGAGAAAACTATATGCATATAAGTGGAAGCTGTTCGCTACTTGGTGTAGCCAATCTCAAGTGGATCCGTTCCACTCCTCTATCAGTCACGTACTGCAATTCCTCCAAGAAAAATTCTCAGATGGCCTAACTCCTTCTACATTGAAGGTTTATATAGCAGCAATCTCCGCTTATCACGCTCCTTTGAACGGTGTTTCTGTGGGAAGAAACCCACTAGTCATACGTTTTCTCCGTGGCACCCAGAGGCTGAGGCCGGTTGTGCGTACAAAGACTCCATCCTGGGACTTAGCTATTGTACTCGAAGGGCTGTCTGCGGCTCCCTTTGAACCTTTGGAGGAAGTACATGAGAAGTTCCTCACGCTAAAAACCGTATTTTTGCTGGCTATTACATCTCTTAAAAGAATTGGAGATCTTCAGGCACTTTCAGTTGCTCCTTCATGTTTAGACTTTGCGCCTGGAATGGTCAAAGCTTTCTTGCATCCTAGACCTGGGCATATTCCCAAGGTCCCTACTCATGTCCCAGGGCCTATTGTACTGCAGGCCTTTTGTCCTCCACCTTTCACAAATGAGGATCAGGAAAAACTGAATCTGCTCTGCCCAGTGAGGGCTTTAGACACCTATGTCCACAGAGCTGCCCTGTGGCGAAAAACAGAACAACTGTTTATATGTTACGGGTCCCCTAACAAGGGAGGTCCCGCGTCTAAGCAGAGAATGAGCAAGTGGGTGGTCGAGGCCATCTCTCTTGCTTATAAGTCATCCGGACAGCCCTCGCCTTTGGCCGTCCGGGCACACTCTACCAGGGGAATGGCTGCCTCAAAGGCTCTGATTTCGGGAGTTCCCCTCAATGATATCTGTGATGCTGCTGGGTGGTCATCTCATCATACCTTCGTTAGGTTCTACAACCTTGACTTGGGCTCCACTCCAGGGTCCTCAGTGCTGTCATCCTGAAAGATGATTCAGACAAGCATTTGGTCTTATGGCCTAGTTGAGATAGCGTTCCCAAAGCGACTACGCAGCGTCGATGTTCCCATGAAAGGGAACGTCTCGGGTTACATCTGTAACCCTGGTTCCCTGAATAAGGGAACGAGACGCTGCATAGCTTAGCCATACTCCCTGCCCGCCTGTGAGCGCTTGCTTCATCCGTATCTGAAGCTAGCGTTCTTTGTTCTCAGGGGTGCTTTATAGTTTCCTGGTCCGTGACGTCACCCGCTCTGACGTCCCGTTACACTATTGGTTCGATTACACAAGTGCTTCAAGACGTAATCACGCAGAGGCGTTCCCAAAGCGACTACGCAGCGTCTCGTTCCCTTATTCAGGGAACCAGGGTTACAGATGTAACCCGAGACGTTTTTTTTTTTTTTTTTCGTATATTTATGTATATAGTCATACATTAACTCAAGATTATCTGTGCATTAGTTAAGTATAAATAAATGAATATTAGTGCACCTGTATTGCAAAGGGTTGCCAAAATCTGTTTTAATAATAATCAACCCCTGGGACAAAAAGTGACCTGAGTTGAAGAACCACCCTTATGAAGATTTATAGGAATATAGGAATGTGTGTGTACCTGATAAATATTTGAAGGTTATTTATAAAAGTCAATTGAAAATAAATCTCACTGTCTCTCACCTGTGAATGCAGAAGCTGATGGTGATTATCAGAAAGATCATAATGACTCCAGAACATGAGATGATGATGATGATGTAGAGCGACATTTGTCTGGGTGACGCTGGTCTGTTTTCTGACAGACAAAAAAGAGTCAATCACACATGATATCAGTCAACCAGCACTGGTTACAAACATATATTTCTTCTATAATAAATGCACTTGTTTTAAAAGAAAACAAATCCATCAAATAAAATAATGTAATAACCTGTTATTGTTAAAGTCCATCTTATTTCTGCTGGATAACAGGTGTAGTTTCCTGCATCAGACGCTTGTATTTGATGTATTTTTAATGCTCTTGGAACTGCTGGGTTGATGTGAATCCTGTTTGAGCTGAAGTTTGTCAGAGTTCTGTTACTGTTCGAGTCGTGACTAAAAATAACAGACTTGTTCATTTTCCATGTTAAAACATCATCAAATGGGGTTTTGTTGCAGTGAAGTGTAACTGTTTCCCCCACAAACACAGTTTTGTTGATGTGCTGCCGAATCCTTTGCTCTTGATTTGATTTGGAATAATCTGATGAAAAGACCAAAAAAATAAAAATAAAAATAACAGTCACTTCAGTGGATGGTAAAATCATGCAGTAGAAACAATGTACATGTGCAAAAGCTGATGCAACATATTGTTCATATGGTGCTTAATCTTTTAACCTGATAAAAATAAAAACATTCAAATACAATCAATATATTTCAACCACTACACTAAATGGTAAGATAGTAAACAATTTTATCATCAATCTATGTTGGGCTTTATACTCATATCAGCTAGCATATAGGTACATCCTATTACCGCTTTAACACGAGGACATCATAAAACAAGTGAAGAAATAAATCTTGATCTTAAATCAGTACCTGTGTAAGTCAGGAGAATAATGATGACAAAAAGATCCAGATGAAGAATCCTGGTTTGAAAATTTGCCATAACAGGAAACTCAGTTTCAGGGCTGTGAAGGAGTATAAACTGTCTTACTGTCCGCTCAGTATCTTGAAGGCTTGTAGACGTGCTGTAGAGACGGTAAAGGATGGGGTAAATGCAAAGGACAATGCCTATAAGACAGCTGATGAGAATATTAAAGCTAAAGTACCATAATAATGACGAAATGTGGAATAACTTATTTTACACTGTCATCCATGTGCTTGAAATATATAACATGAGCATTAGAGTTATCAACAAAACCCTTTTATCAAATATAGTAATCTTTAAATGGTGTACATATACAGCACTTTGAACTCAGAATAAATGCAAAGTATTGTAGTAAAATATTTAATAGTATGACGTTTTAAAACTTGGAAAACAGAATTCAAATGTTTTTGAACAGTACAGTTTGGTAAATGGCAAAGCAACTACATCTGTTAAGCTTAAGTTAATCAAATTTATTATTTAAAGCATTTATTTAAAAATGTTTTGCTAAGATTTTTTGAGTGCACTCAGTGTAATAAGCAGAAGAGCAAAGTACTGAGTTTAGAACTCATGACACTAAACACATCTTGTTGTAGTGCTTTTTGTAAGTACAACAGTGATGATTTACTAAGAAGAGTGACAGGAAAAGACAAACAGGAAACAAGTAGCCACAGAGAGCTAATGACAGAGAAGCACAATGATTCACCTTCTTCAAGATGCTGCACAGTGAAGCATTTATAAACACATGTAAAAAATGTATGACACTCTCCCACCTAAATCCTTAGAAATGATTGACAAAAAAAATTTAAATATTAAAAACATTACATTAATTCTTAAATTAATGAAATACACAAGCATTGCATGCAAGGCCGTTGCTAGAGGGGCAAAAGGTGGTGACGATTAGGGGCCTCAGCTTTCCGGATACGCTATAGCTCTGATTGCATGAGCATATTATACATTGGCAAGCAGCCATTTCAACTTAACATCAACGCTGAACACCACTTCAAACTGGGAGCTTTTACATCTCTGAAAGAGATAGCCATCATTTCCCATTCTCAGCTCTCTGTGTTCATGTGGAAGGTGAAATATGTTAAATGGTCCTTCATTCCTTTTTGCTCATTTCACTGCCTCTCTTTTGTTTTTAGAAAGACTCTCTTTTATCTGTCCTGTTGCTAATGCTGCGTTACTGCATCACATCAGTGTTTATGGCGCCACCTTGTGTTCTCCTGCTGTAAGAACTCAAGGTCTGTTACAGTGAGTGTACAGTTTTATTCAACTGCTTACACACAAAATCCTTACTTATCACACAATTTCTGAAACCTGACACTCAAACACCAGGACCACACACCAAATCTGCAAAACCATACATTAATTCTTGGCCTTCTTGCAAATTATTACACTTATATGCAAGAAAGATGCGCGCCAGAATCGAGTTCTCTGTCATACTTGAATGAACAATAACACACACAATACTGCCAAAAATGTCAGTTTTGTTTAGTATCCTCATTAGAGCAGCCTTGAATGAGTTAAATACAGTCTTAAATTAAAGTAAAGAGTTGTGAGAAAGTGGGACACGTGTGAGATCTGCTTCATGTGCAGCAGTGGCAGCTCTTAAAGGTGCCCTAGAACTTTTTTTAAAAAGATGTAATATAAGTCTAAGGTGTCCCCTGAATGTGTCTGTGAAGTTTCAGCTCAAAATACCCCATAGATTTTTTTAAATTCATTTTTTTTAACTGCCTATTTTGGGGCATCATTATAAATGAGCCGATTCAGGGTGTGTGGCTCTTTAATTCTCGTGCTCCACGCCCACGGAGCTCGCGCTTGCCTTGAACAGTGCATAAACAAAGTTTACACAGCTAATATAACCCTCAAATGGATCTTTACAAAGTGTTCGTCATGCATGCGGCATGCATGTGTCGGATTATGTGAGTATTGTATAATGTTATATTGTTTACATTTGATTCTGAATGAATTTGAGGCTGTGCTCCGTGGCTAATGGCTAATGCTACACTGTTGGAGAGATTTATAAAGAATGAAGTTGTGTTTATGAATTATACAGACTGCAAGTGTTTAATAATGAAAATAGCGACGGCTCTTGTTTCCATGAATACAGTAAGAAACGATGGTAACTTTAACCACATTTAACAGTACATTAGCAACATGCTAACGAAACATTTAGAAAGACAATTTACAAATATCACTAAAAATGTCATGATATCATGGATCATGTCAGTTATTATTGCTCCATCTGCCATTTTTCACTATTGTCCTTGCTTGCTTACCTAGTCTGTTGATTCACCTGTGCAGATCCAGACGTTAATACTGGCTGCCCTTGTCTAATGCCTTTCATAATGTTGGGAACATGGGCTGGCATATGCAAATATTGGGGCGTACACCCCGACTGTTATGTAACAGTCGGTGTTATGTTGAGATTCGCCTGTTCTTCGGAGGTCTTTTAAACAAATGATATTTATATAAGAAGGAGGAAACAATGGAGTTTGAGACTCACTGTATGTCTTTTCCATGTACTGAACTCTTGTTATTTGACTATGCCAAGATAAATTCAATTTTTCATTCGAGGGCACCTTTAAAGTGACAGAAACCAAGTCGTTGAAAATGATGAAAGAACAAAGGTAACAGAAAATTACTCACTGCTCTTGACTAAAGAACTAATTCAGCTTTAATAATGATTAATCTATATTTAATTTGGGCTATAAATTATGCAGTTTATATGTGTGAGACAGGTAGGAATGGCACAGGTAGCCTAAATATGACATTTATGGGTTCATGTGAAGATTGTTCTAAGTTCACTTAAGCCTAATTTAGTTAAAAAATGATAGCTTTCAATTACACTGTAATGTTGAATGGCTTTAATTCATGTTTAAAATTGGGGGGAAAAATCTATTTCATCGAGACATCAGTAGAAGTATTAGCAGAGATTGTATATCATAGGGAGATGAGAGGGTTTGTATCTCTTACCATTGAAGAAAGCAAAAAGGCTAACTTAATCACGTGCAGCACCTCTCAGCCTATCGTGTAATGGCAGTGACATCAGTGCCCGCCGTTTAAAACTCCTTCCCTGCGTACAGCCAGAGCCTTAGCGTTAGCCGTTATGCTTTTTTGGCTATATGTTACAGGCTTGCCTTCCAGTGGCTTTGACACAACATCTAATGTTTATTTTCAACATCTATACTACAACATCTGTTCAACAGTAATACGGCACATGTGCTGTTGGTAATGCCGTAAATGAGTCATACCTGTTGCAACATTCCCTAGTCTGCCTTCTCTTAAAAAAATACATTTTTATCAAGCTAAAATCCACATATAGTTCCCAACTAAAGTATTGTTTAGTGTAAAACATGCTGAAGATTTGCAAACAGGCTGTCGATTAATTAAATGATTAGCTATTTCCCCACAAAAGCTGTTTAATCAGCATAGTGAAGCCTCTCACCCATTGACATCCATTCAAAAAACAGCCTCTGGTCTCCATCCCTGCGTACCGCCAGAGGCTGAGCGTTTGCTTTAGCTGTTACGCTTTTTTGGCTAAAGGTTGCAGGCTTGCCTTCCAGTGGCTTTGGTATTGGTATCAGTGATACTGGCCTTCATTCATAAAAAGATGCCATTAAACAAGTATTTAAAATATACTGTCGTTATGTTGTTTTAATTTGGAGATTTTTACTGTGAAATTATTACATTATAAAATATATTAAAAACATATAAAAACTTAAGTGTTTTTAATTGCAATTAATCACGATTAATCACAGAAATGTTTTAAATTGACATATCAAATGTTTAAACTGAGAAAATGTATCATTTTAAGGGAAAAACAAGTTGATTTTAAATTTCATGCATCAACACATCTCAAAAAAGCAACCTAAGACAAATGTTTGCTTTTGAGATGTGTTTGTGATATTTTTAATGCAGTGCTTCATTTTGCAAGAGATGAGGCATTTTGCATTTTGTGTGTGCAATTCTTGGATTTGTGTGTAAAGTTTTGAAAAAAAAGAGGACACGTTTTGAAAATGTGAGTAAGCAGTTGAAAAAAACTGTAACTAACTGTACTGTCAGTCACATCAGCAATATGTATAAAAAAAAAAGAAAAAAAAGGGAAAAAATCAACTGATTATTTAATAATGGTAAATGAAAGTATTTAGTCAAACATATCAAAGTTTAAAATTCATGTCCCTCTGAAAATGAAAATGACATTTATTTGGATAGATATTTTTATTCAACTAAGCAAAATAGCATTTTGGGGACAAAAAACATGAGACCTCTGAGACTGCACAGATTCTTGGGACGGTCCCGTTCTAACCCATGAAAATGACTAAAAACTTCTTCCTGTATTGAGATGCTCATCTGATGAGTGACAGACACATCAAACTAGTGTCTTGAGAAGGAATGATCATGTTCATGAAACTGTATGAAGACTGTAGACCTGATGAAAAGGAAGATAAAACAAGTCAAGCACAAACAACAAGCATTTCAGCTCCCATTCATATCTCTGTTGTGCAGTTTATCAGTGATAATGTATCTGTTTTGTTTTGCAGCAGTTGGGGCCAGTGATAGATGGAAACAGTGAACATGCATGATGGAGATGGGTGTAGATGGGTGTCAAGTTGAACTGACTTACACAGGCTGTTATTGTGTGTTTGTCACAGTGAGAGATCATCTTCACCTATGCAGATCAAGCAAAAATAGAAAAAAAACATACCACAAGTTTAACTTCTCAACAGCCGCGGCTCGTCTACGGGCAGGTGGGGCAGAACCTCTATAAACACTGAATTATTATAATACATTATTAATTTGTTCAGCATTCTGCAACAAATATTTTTTGGATTTTCTAGACTATTTTAAGTTGTAAAGTGAGCAGGATATATTAAATGCGGCGCAAGGATTTGGCAGGCATGTATTCATGATACTAAGTGAGGCAGCTTGTCTCGGAGCCCTCCCCAGCTCTACAGCGCCCCACAAATTACCAATTGTAAATCTGTGGTAAGGAATAGATCTGCAGTGCGCTATCATAGAGAGCTATAGAGTGCCTCAGGGATGACGCGTTTTTGTAGGCAAAACCCGGAAGCGAGTTAGCATTTTTGGACTTCTGGTTCCAACGCCGTAAAGTCTATGGGTTTTTTGAATGGGTTTTTGCTAAATAGCCTGAAATAAGGTCTGTGGTTAACAAAGCCTCTAAATACTTTCACGTTTTGATCTATGATATAAAACACACCAGTTATAACCCACTTGTGATTTTTTAAACTTTTACTGTGTCTAAAAGGGACTACTTTCTTTGGCGGGGACTTTAGACATCATCATTAAAAACGGGACATTTGGACAGCATTTCTCATGAAAAAGTGGATAAATATTCATACACAGCGCATATCATAATCAGCGAGCATGTTTGTAAGTAAAGTTGTTTTTTTAAATACAGTTTGAGGAAGCTTGGTGGTGACAACGTTGATCCGCGACCATGGTGTGCTGTAGTCCGTTTATAGCTTACTGTTAGCCTTTTATATCTGACGACTTTATTTAGGCTTCAAAATCTATAAATGTTGTGTTAACTTGTAAAGATTATCTTGATAGACAAAATGTGTAAGTGTCATAACCCTTTGTTAAACACAGAGCTTATTTTCTGCAATTTTCCAAAAGTCTATGGGAAAAATGCATAGGCTTTCAACTGAGGGAACCCGTGCGCCGCTAACTTCCGGGTTAGCCTACAAAAACGCGTCATCCCTGGGGCACTCTATTGGGGCAGATCTGAGTATGAGGTCTCTGCGGAACAACAGTGGGCGTTTTTTTTTATTTGTTGGTGTTTTCAAACTGGTGGGTATTTATATATCATGCAGTGAGAATGATCCCCTTCACCCGACCCCACCCCTAAACCCTACCCACACTCTGACATGGGCAACAAATACACTCTCAAAAACGCCCCTCTGATTACGGCCTCGCCCATCAATCATTAATGTCCTGCAGAGACCTGTACTTGCAGGTTTCTGGCTGCCCCGCTAATTTTTTAACCTAGGTAAACACACCTTATGTAAACCTCACTCCAGACAAGACGATATCAGTCTGCTTCAGATATGTGTCTGCATCTAGGCAGAGTTTCCCAAAAGCATCGTAAGCTTAAGTTGATCGTAGCTCTATTGAAACCAATGCAGCTACGATCAACTTAGGCTTACGATGCTTTTGGGAAACGCTACCCAGGTCAGTAACTAGTTGGCATGTCTGTTCTTCCTATATGAAGATCAAACGCATTCTATGCATTTGTCTTGTGTACTGAAGTCTGTCAATCATCATTAGAGCGCCACCCTCAGGCTAAATAAAGCAAGAACATTAGAATTCTGCCAAAAGTGTGTCTGATGTGTTCCCCAATAGTGGATGTGTTCAGTAATTAGAATATAAATCTTACAAAAATGGTCATCATAAACTAGTGCTAAGAATCTGAATCTGCTCTACCTAAATTTATGGCAAGAAGCCGCTACTGCTTCCCAATCAAGAACAGATATAGAAGCCCAATAATAGCCTGCAGTGGTGTGGTAAAATATACTTACATCCTTCTTATCTGATCCAAAGTTGATCTTCTGCCTCAATTTCCTGTTAAAATGATGAAGTAATTTGAGAACAACAGAACACAGCTCAGTTCATAAGAAAGCAGGGGGTGATCATTGGATTTGTGAAGTGTGTGTGTGTGTGTGTGTGTATGTTTCAACTATCTGATAGTTTTATGTGTCTGCACTTTTGGTCCTGAAGTGTTTTAGTGTTTTTTTTTTTTTTTAACTGCTACAAAATCCTTACTTGTCACACGATTTTTGAAACCTGACACTCAAACAGCAGAACCACACACAAAATCTGCAAAACCATACACTAATTCTCAGCCTTTGACTCAGTTTTCAATTTCATAAAACACCTTTTGCAAAACACAACACACAATTCTCTATGTAACACTCAAAAATCTAACAGAAGTGTCTTGATTTCCCTTTTCAAACACAACCATTGTTTCTGTCCAACTACACATGGTTGATGTATTTCTTTTCTTTTGTACCATGCAATTGTGTTTACCATGAATTTTTCAACATCTCTCTGCCAATTACTATCAATCTTGTACAGAAATGTACATAGAAGCTCATGAAAGAAGAGGGGTTTAGGTTTTGAATAACTGTGTGTATATGATATATCCAAAAATAGAATATTATGGCAAAAGTGTTTGCAACGTAAAACAAATGTTTGCTTTTGAGATGTGTTTGTGATATTTTCAATGCAGTGCTTCATTTTGCAAGAGATGTGAGGCATTTTGCATTTTGTGTGTACAATTCTTGGATTTGTGGGTAGTTTTGAAAAAAAAAAAAGTTTTGAAAATGTGTGTGAGCAGTTGAAAAAAAAAAAAAAAACTGTAAAAACACTTTTCTCACAATGTGGTGGAATGTACAGTGGTTGGAAAATGAAAATGAAACACTGGCCATTGGCCAATATAGTGTTGAAGTTCATCTGTGACCAGGACAGCAAGTCTTTGTGGTGTATCAAGAGCCACAGTATCCAGGGTAATGTCGGCATACCACCATGTAGGATGAACCACATGCAACAGGAGTAACTGTCGACGCAAGAGAAAGCTGTCTGAAAGGGATTTCCAGGTACTAATCAGGATTGTATCCAAAAAAAATCTTGTGGTGCGTCATCCGAACCGCTGATTCAACACAGAAGAATCATAAAACTCAGAAGCTTCCTGAAGCAGTGTTTTGAAATCGGCCATCACTATATAAGTCGTTATTTTGTTTTTTTGGCGCACCAAAAATATTCTTGTCACTTTATAATATTAATATTGAACCACTGTACTCACATGAACTGATTTAAATATGTTTTTAGTACCTTTATGGATCTTGAGGAAATGACATTGCTGGCTATGGAGGCCTCACTGAGCCATCGGATTTAATCAAAAATATCTTAATTTGTGTTCTGAAGATTAACGAAGGACTTGAGGGTGTGAAACGACATGAGGGTGAGTAATAAATTACATTATTTTCATTTCTGGGTGAACTAACCCTTTAAAGTTTGGGATCTGGACAAGAGTCAAATAGTAAAATCTGCATGTATACCATTAGCAGGTGCTATTTACAAAGTGTAAAAAGATACAATTTACACTAAGTGTAAACAGTGGAAGATACTGTTTGCACTAAGACTTTCTTTACACTGTGATAAATACTGTTCACACAAACTGTAAATTGAAGTAAAATGCTATTTGTACATTGGTGAATGGACTTAATGAATATAAGCTTTGCCAATAAAGCTGCTTGTTTGAGCTGAGTTTAAATAGACTGCCTACAAATATACATTTGAAAAAATAAATGAAAAAGTATGAAGTATTTCATCAGCTGGCATGTATAGTAGGTTATAATTTATTTCTATAGCACAGGTTTAGTAGAGGTTGAGGAGCTGAACTGTTGATAAAACAACTCAATGTCTCTCACCTGTGAATGCAGAAGCTGATGGTGATTATCAGAAAGATCATAATGACTCCAGAACATGAGATGATGATGATGATGTAGAGCGGCATTTGTTTGGGTGACGCTGGTCTGTTTTCTGACAGACACAAAAGAGTCAATCACACATGATATCAGTCAACCAGCACTCTACTAGATACTAGTCACTGGTTACAAACATACTTTTTAATTTCTTCTAAAATAAATGCACTTGTTTTAAAAGAAAACAAATCCATAAAATAAAATAATGTAATAACCTGTTATTGTTAATGTCCATCTTATTTCTGCTGGATAACAGGTGTAGTTTCCTGCATCAGACGCTTGTATTTGATGTATTTTTAATTCTCTTGGAACTGCTGGGTTGATGTGAATCCTGTTTGAGCTGAAGTTTGTTTTAGTTATGTTAAAATCAGAGACCTGCCTAAAAATAACAGAGTTGTTCATTTTCCATGTGAAATCGTAATCAAATTTGGTTTTGTTGCAGTGAAGTGTAACTGTTTCCCCCACAAACACTGTTTTGTTGATGTGCTGCTGAATCCTTTGCTCTTGATTGGATTTGGAATAATCTGATGAAAAGACACAGAAAATCACAATCACTGCAGTTTTACAGTAACTTCAGTGGATGGTAAAATCATGCACACATGCAAAAGCTAATGAGAGACATTGTTCATATGGCTCTTAAAAATAAAAATATAAAAACATTCGAATACAATACAATCAATACATGTTTCAACAACTACACTAAATGGTAAGATAGTAAATAATTTTATCATCAATCTATGTTGGGCTTTATATTCATATCAGCTAGCATAATGTACATCCTGTTTATCGGCTTTGAGACGAGGACATCATAAAACAAGTGAGGAAAGGAAATAAATAATCTTAAATCAGTACCTGTGTAAGTCAGGAGAATAATGACGACAAAAAGATCCAGATGAAGAATCCTGATTTGAAAATTTGCCATAACAGGAAACTCAGTTTAAGGGCTGTGAAGGAGTATAAACTGTCTTACTGTCCGTGTTCAGTATCTTGAAGGCTTGTAGACGTGCTGTAGAGACTGAACTAGTAAAGGAAGAACTGAACTGAGTGAGACAGGCAATGCCTATAAGGCGGCTTATAAGAATATACTTAATAACTTTTGGTACAGTAGCAGATCATTGACATAAGTCATATTGTCAGTTACACAATTTACAGTTTCCATTGATCATGTACACTTTTTTCTTTTTTTTCTTGTAATGCAGTCTTTGAAAGAAAGAAAAAAAACAACAATGCTGAAGAATAATTATTAAATGAGTAAATGCAAACACAGGTCACCTAAATACAATGCTCACATATACATTACTTATATAATGGATGGTAATGTAAGGTATACAGTATAATCTGATTAGTTTTGTGCTCTAGTCTGCAGTGACCAGTGAAACCACAGAGCACATTTTCCACAGCAGAACGCTCACATCCTGTCACTGTCTGCCGTGGGGGCGTGACTTTTGCAGTTTGACTAAATTAATCACTAAATTCCACTTCACACATCAACCACAAAGGGGAGGTATTGCATCTCTGTGAGACCATCACTATTTCATATTCCCATTTTTTGCTGACTTTGGCACAGACTTCAATAAACATGAGCGTCTGCATGAAGATATGTGTCACAACTCACAGGTATGTTAGTTTATTTGTGTTTTGGTTTGAATCTGTTCTGTTCCTGTTTGCCTGTCTCTAGTTCTCTTGATTAGCCTCCTTGTGCATTTAAAGGTGCAGTGTGTAAATTTTAGTGGCATCTAGTGGTGGGGTTGCGAATTGCAACCAACGGCTCAGCACCATGCTCACCCCTCCCTTTCGAAACACTTAACTTAGTGAAGCTATGGTGGCACAAACACAAAGATATCATTGTCTGAGATAGCAGATAGCCAGTCAAGCAATGAGGTTTCTTCTTACTTCTAACAAAGAACAGTCTCTGCTTCTAATAAACCAGACGACTGGTACTGACAACTTGTTTGTGCATATTCAATGTAGTGAAGATGCAAGCTGCCTCTAAAAACAACAACAAACATAGTGGCAAAACAGCTCTGTAGATCAGTTTGTCTGTTTTTGTTACTGTAGAAATTATACTGTAGGGCAGGGATGGGCAACTTCAGTCCTGGAGGGCCACTGCCCAGCAGAGTTTAGCTCCAACCCTAATCAAACACACCTGAACCAGCTAATCAAGGTCTTTAGGATTAGTAGAAAGTTATAGGCAAGTGAGTTTTTATCAGGGATGGAGATAAACTCTGCAGGACACTGGCCCTCCAGGACCGGAGTTGCCCATCCCTGCTGTAGGGTTATCTGACAATTTGTGCTACCCTGTCAGATTTTGCTACCTCCCATTCAAACAATGGGTAGCAAAATCTGACAGCGAAAAATGCTACCTATCAGATTGTGCTTCCAGTGTGATATTAATGTGGTTATGGCTTTATTAACATCTACACCACCTAAACCTACCCTTATAATAATGCAAGTAGGGCCTAGTGGTAGCACAATATGATATAGCATTAATCGTTAGAACAAGTAAATCGATAGCGAAAAATGCTACTTATCAGATTGTGCTATTAATTATTAATGTCTACACCTACCCCAACACTAAACCTACCTTTACAATAATGCAAATACAGTAATTTTGTGTTATTTATCATGACAAAAATGATGTAATATTGATGTGCACTTGTGCAGTAAGCCCAGGTAGGACAATCTGATGGGCAGGGAAGGGCAGTGTTTATGATACATGTATTTCAAATACGTATTTCAAATACAAAATAGTAATTAGTCATTTGTATTTGATAGGGTTGATGAAAATGGGTTTGTATTTTGTATCAAAATACTTTAGTGTTATATATTTTTGTAGCTTTAAAATACTGTAAAATACTTTGTAAGAAGTCTACATGATGACATCATAAAAATGCGGCCTCTGATTGGTGCTTAGTAGTTTGCCCAGACTTGTTGAGTTCAGAACAGATGTTAAGTTTTGGAGTTCGTTTTAGCAGCCTAGGCTAAATAGTTTACCAATTTACATCATGTTCTTGAAAACTATTATACCGAGCAGCAGCCCCCTATATTTATGATTATCAATCAATTTATTTATTAGTTAGATACTAGTTGCTATGAATACAGGTGCCATCAGTTGTCTTCTTATGAATGACTTGTTTGTCACTGAGTCAGTGTTGCTGATGCAAAGTAGGCCCTTCGTTACCAAACACCAAATAACTAAATTAGGATACAATTACGAGTCATTCGCAAACTGTTAAACATTAAACTGTTGGTTACTTTAAAACTATAACCTTCATCTGGGAGATCACAGGGATATGTGAATATTTGATCTGTTAAATCCACAATGTGTAAATTTTCGCCACCAGAGGTCGCTTATTCAGGTCACTTATCCTTGATTTTGTGGAATCATGGGAGGTGTTGTCTTCACGTCTACAGCCAGTGGAAAAGAATCCGACGGGACTCAGGCAGAAATCATGTTCACGGATGAGATTATTAATGTTACTGTGGTATGAAGCAGAGCAGGGCAAGTGATGTTGGAGCTGAATGAAGCTGCTGGAGAGATTGCTAATGAGAGCTAATGAGAACTTTTATTATGCCACAGTCGCCGCTTCCGCTTTTTCCGGTCTTGCATATATGGGGTAACGCATCGCTGTTTATCATATTAGATATGTTTTTGGTGTTTCCATGGTTTCTACCAATTAAAACCGGAAATCGAGGGTAATGTGGTTATGATGTCATTGATAGGTGACGTGTCCTGGTTAAAATTGCTTATTTCTCTGGATTTAAACATTCTTGGAAACATTTGGGATAATGTAAGTACACAAGTCAACAACATATGTAACATTATTCTAGTGATTTTTGGATATTTTAATCCAAAAATCCTACTGTACATATTGTGCATATGTCAGATTTATTGCATGACTTGGGCAGAGAAAAGCTCTTGCTATCAAACATTGTTTACTGAATCAACTGAGTCAGCGTAATGGTGAAGGGATAGATCACATAGACCAGTTGATTTTGCGTCCATTCCTTTTTCGTTTTTTAACCACGTCAAGAAAAACAAAAAACGAACGGTTGTTGTATTTTTAAATGCTATGGTGAATACCAAAATTTAAATTAAAACCGAATACACAAATTTCATGTGCACAAAATAAATATTGACTTCTTTTCAGATTTTTGTTCATTACGTTTTGCTAGCCTGGATGACAGCCAAACTTAGCCCCGCCCACAACATTTTGAGGTCGGGGAGTTCGGTCTGGACTCGATCCGTAGAGGAGTAATTATGCCCGAACAGAAACTGTTCGGACCAATCACATTGTCAGGGCGATGATTGACAGATTATCACCAGAAACGTAATCAGTCACGTCATCAAAGAGCGCTTATGGAGTTTGATTGACAAGCGATCTAACCAATCAGAACGCCGCATCCGCCATTTTGTCCGACAAAGCAGTCAGGAGTTAGAAGATTAACCTCGGTGGAGTTAAACTTGAAAAATTGTGCATATTCACGTCTTTCCGCGTTTGAAACAACATTCATTCTCATGTTCATTCATGTTTATTTGATGCTATAAATGGACTAGTAGGAAGAGATGATCGGTTCACGAGCCTCTTGAGCTGAGGCGCTACAGCAATCTGTCACGATCATGGTCACAACACATTAAAGAGCCACAAAACGGTTTTTATTGTTTGAATTTTTTTAATAACTACACAGTTTGAAAGCTGGGACTTTGTTTAATATCATAAGTAACCTGCTCTGTCTCGTCTGTCGATGTGTTGTCAGTTTCCTCTTTGCTCCGCGATGTATTTTCCACTCTGTGTGGC
Organism: Megalobrama amblycephala; assembly: GCF_018812025.1. Taxonomy (NCBI): domain Eukaryota; kingdom Metazoa; phylum Chordata; class Actinopteri; order Cypriniformes; family Xenocyprididae; genus Megalobrama; species Megalobrama amblycephala. Next base: position 15,373,802 of record NC_063049.1, read on the forward strand.
GTGACAGCGCCACGGCTTGTCGGACAAAGCAACAGTAACTAAGGGGGGCGAGTCTTTGCGAAAGGTCAATTAGTTTACAACAATGATGGCTGTTGAAGAACTGAGATGTGTAGTTTCCGCCATCGCGTCCGTTATAGAAGATATCGACAGCGCATTAATTTTAAAAGAGGAACGGAGGACCGCGATCAAGGCATTTGTCGATGGGAAAGATATCTCCCCAAGATGAAATATGTCCTTCCTACGGGATTCGGCAAAAGTCTGATTTATCAGCTGGCCCCGATGGTCGCTAAGAAGAGTTCTGTTGACAACTATGCGTCGCTCAACATACGTCACTTACTCTGTAGCTCTGATTGGTTGTAGGTCTATCCAATTGAGGTCTTTCCTGGATCGGTTGAAATACGCCCCCATAATCAAAGCCCAATGGAGCAGTATCAGACTCATATTCGAACTAGAATTGAGTATGACCACGTCAGGCTAACGTTTTGCATCTTTATAAACCAAAATTAAAAAAGGACCAATGAAAGTCGAAAAAATGTCAATTTACAAGTTTACTTTTGTAAAATTGTCGTTTCTCCCCCAGACAGCAACATAGTCTGGCCCAGATCGGGCCCACATCTGGTGCATGTGGATTACATGCGGACCAGATAGTGACAATGGAGGAGCAAATTCACTACTTATAAGCAGCCCACTATGAACACAATTAACACATTAGGCTTTTTCCTTGAAAATAAAACACAGTTATGAAGAAAACACTTAATGGATTAAGACACTGATATTAAATGACCAATAAAGATATGCAAACAAACAGGTCAGGCCGAATATGAAGGCAACACGCTTTCAATGTTTAGCGTTATAGAAAACCGTTATAAACGCTTAACATAAAAATATTGTCCTTCCACTTTGTTTACGTTGCCATTGTCTTAGCCTTAGACGCTGTTGATGACAAGAAAATGTGCGAGAAAATAGTTTTTCCCTGGATGTTGTTTTAGGATTAAGCCACATAAAACGTTAATGTCCCAGCGACGTGGCTGTAACGCATTGCTTTCAATGAGAATTGAGAAATATTTCATTTCAAACCTCCACTGAGGCAAAGGGTATGGGAATTTTGTCTTCATGAAAATCACATATTGGGGTATAATTTTTTCATCATAACAAATGTTGGTATATTTTCAATTTGAACAGCATTGCATAGCTATAAAGTGACTCCTAATCCCAAACAATTTCTCAATATAAAACAATATAAAACACCTAACAGATCCAGATGAAAAAGTCACAGTAATTTAGATGTCGTTTTGACCTTTATTCAGAGTAAAAAGCAAAATGACGAGATTGATACCACAAGCGGGAACTCGATCATGTTAGAGCGCTAAACAAGAAGCTATGGTTTAGAAATGTAATGTTTAAGTTAAAATATAAATGTAAAAATAATAATAATAGTAATTTAACGAATGAAAATTAATCAATGTCATTTAGGCAGGCTCTTGAAGCGAGTCATTCTATTGACACCAGAGGAAAAGTCACTAGAGGGCGCTTTAGCATCTGTGTATATGACGCAAAACACTGGAAATTAAATTTAGCTTTTTTACATATTAAAAAACAAGCTGTATATCATTTATATTATTTTTAACAAAATAATAATCTTGCATAAGGAAAATTAGCTTGTATCTGCTAATTCTATTCATCAGTGTTAAAATAAAAAACAAAGAAACCGCATTTTCCATACTTCATTCATGGTTTAAAAAAGGAAAAACGAATGGACACAAAAGTACACGGACCGTTAGCTTACAAATCAAATCAGTAAACACAAATTTTCACTTCAAAGCTGTTGGAACAGTACTGTGTCTGTGACATCTTCTCGTGAAAAGTGGCAAGGCTTTATTGGATGCTCACTAGCGCCAACTCCTGTCACACGCAAGAACATGCATAGTGATGTGAACCTGAAAGAGTATAATAAAGTATATAGCCTACTACTACAACTTATAACAATAATAATAATAAGAAGAAGAAGAAGAAGAAGAAGAAGAATGCATTGCTTATTATACATTATTGTCACAGTGAGGAAGCAGGATTTAGATGCAGCTTTTTTTTATTATGAAGATAACTGAACTCAAAAATGTAGGAGAACAAACTATAGTAAGCTATAGTTATAGAAAACTAGACATGACAGTAATATATTAGACTATACTTTATAAACTCTTTCAGGTTACATCACACTTTCAGGGTTACATCACTAAACACGCGTGTTCTGGCGTGTGACAGGTGTTGGCGCTAGTGAGCATCCATAAAAGCCTTGCCACTATCATGAGAAGAAATCACACAGTACTGTTCCATGCTCTGAAGTGAAATTTTGTGTTTAACATCATAGATATACATAATAAAGGCTAGATGTCTCGTCCGCGCTGCTGGCCAATGGAGGTCGACGTCTGCACCTGGCGGCCATCTTGTCACAGCCAGCTCGCTCACTCGTAACATTGTGTTTTAATGGTGCATGTACTTTTTAAATAACCATAACTTGCTCAATTTTCTACCGATTTTCAAACTGTTTGGTTTGTTATAAACGTCAGAGATGTACTTATGACACTGTATATTTATGAATAATTATAACCATGAACTTCCATATGAAAATAACATTGAACAGAACAGATAGGTGTAATGAATATACACACACAAGCAGAATGGCAACATGAGATATTATATATATATATATATATATATATATATATATATATATATATATATAAACACACACACACATTTTTATAATATGAATATTACTATTATAATAAAATAATTTGAATTATTACATGTTTATTTTAACTTCCTCAGGGTTGGGCCTTTTACTAGGCTGCACAAAAGTCTGGCATCTTCTCCTATAAAGCCAGCAATTTCCTGTATCTTAATGTAAGATGTTTTTAACAAACCAAACCGACTGGAAATCATGTGCAACTTAATGAAAAGAAAGAGCAATTCTGCCTCTTCCACTGATGTAAACTTGCTGGGTAGCAGCTAAACTGTAACTACTAGGTCTCACTCAAAGCTTCTTGTTATTAGCCAGCTAATAACTACAACCACATCCACAAAGATTGTAATTTAGACAAAAGATTAGTTGTCATAAAATCGTTACTGGTGTCAGTAAAACCTATATAGCCTAATTGAACAGATTGTGGTCTCAGCCTTGATAACTTGCGCAAGTAGCCGTGATACAACTATGCTACAGGATTAAGTCATTTTTTTGAAAAGAAAAACTGCAATTTCAACATGTAGCATCCAGAATTATAGCCACGTTAATAACGTTTGTAATAAACCAAACCATTTGTAAATCCGTCAAGATTTAAGCGAGATAAGAGTATTTGTGTTAGTGCAGATCACGCACCTTACATCAGGTACCACAGAGCCCACCAGAAAGCATGCCTGTGACAAGATGGCCGCCGGTGATGACGGTAGAGACTCCACCGTAAGACATCTAGCCTTTATTATGAATATCTATGTTTAACATTACTGATTTGATGGGTAAGCTAACTGAGGTGACATTGCAGACTGTGTTTTTCAAGTGTTTATATTATAATTGCTGTGTTAGTTTGTATATTATATGTGTTACGTAACAGTCGGGGTGTACACCCCCAATATTTGCATATGCCAGCCCATGTTCCCAACATTATGAAAGGCATTAGACAAGGGCGGGCAGTATTTAACGTCTGGATCTGTGCACATGGAGCAATGGAGCAATAATAATGTTACAATAGGACCAGCCGGGAGACAGAAGATAGGTTAACAGGTAGTTTATTGAACACAAGCAGAGTATATGGATGACAACTGGTGAGTAAACAGATGCAAGTTCGTGACTGATGACTGATATGGAGAATGACACTGTCCTTTTGTGGTTGCAGAGTGACAATTGAGAATGATACTTGCTGAATGGAGTAGATGACTTCAAACAACACTTCACACCAGATCGAAGACCAGGAGAGGAGCTTGGGTACACGGAGTACAGGTAAGTAGCAAGAGGAGTCCTTGAGGTAAGCATTCAGGTAAGTCCTTAGATGCAAACAAGACCGGACAATGTGACTATGTGTGTGGGTGTCTTAAGTAGTGCTGGTGATGAGCGTGCTGATGAGGTGCAGGTGACGGTGATTAGTATTCCGGGGATGGTGTGCGCTGTGATTGGAGGGTGCTGGAGCCTGGCGTTTCTGTGACAGTACCCCATCAGGAGGTAGTTGTAGCTTGTAGGGGACTGGGTTGACCTGCTCCGTGATGGTGAATGGGCCAATGAATCTGGGACTCAGCTTACGGCAGGGTAGACGCATGTGGATATCTCTGGTGGATAACCACACCTTCTGTCCGGGTTGGTAAGCAGGAGCCTCAGAACGTCGTAGATCCGTGGTCATCCTGCGTCTACGAAGGGCCCGTTGTAACTGGTGGTGGGCTGAGTCCCAGACCCTCTCGCTCTCTCGGAACCAGTAGTCGACTGATGGTACGTCGGATGGTTCCCCAGACCAGGGGAACAGTGGGGGTTGGTAGCCGAGCACGCACTGGAAGGGTGTCAGGCCGGTGGTAGATTGGCGGAGGGAGTTTTGTGCGTACTTCCAAGAGTCCTGGTGGCCATGGCAGAAGGTACGGAGGAATCGCCCAACTTCTTGGATCTTGCGTTCCGTCTGCCCATTCGACTGCGGATGGTATCCCGAGGGGAGGCTCACGGTCACATCTAGGAGTGAGAAGAAGGCTCTCCAGACCTGTGAGATGAATTGAGGTCCTCTGTCGGATACGATGTCTTCGGGGATTCCGTAGTATCTGAAGATAGTGTTGAACATAATTTCAGCAGTTTCCATGGCCGTGGGCAGGCCTCTTAGAGGGATGAGTCGGCAGAATTTAGAAAACCTGTCCACAACGACGAGGATGCAGGTAAATCCGTTGGAGGCTGGGAGATCTGTCACGAAGTCAACTCCTAGGTGTGACCAGGGTCGGTTGGGAATGGGCAGAGGAAGAAGTTTGCCAGATGGTAAATGGCGTGGGCTCTTGGACATGGCGCATTCCTTGCATCCCTGCACGTACCTTCTGACGTCGTTGGCCATACTGGGCCACCAGAAGCGCTCTTTCAGCAGCGAGAGGGTTTCATTGACCCCCGGGTGGCCAGTGCCTAGTGAATGTGCAGAGTGGATCTGTGGAGTGCGCTGTGCTCGGTTGATGTATTGCAAGCCCTGGGGGCAACCCGGCGGAGTGTTGGTGGAGACATTGGAAGGAGGGAGAGTTTCTTGAGACCAGGTGATGGGACTGACGATCATTTGTTCAGGCAGGATAGACTCGGGTTATTCAGTATTTTCATTTGGAGCATGGATACATGACAGGGCGTCAGCTTTGATATTTCTGGAGCCAGGACGGTAGGAAATGGTGAAATTAAAACGTGTGAAGAAGAGAGCCCACAGGGCTTGTCTGGGATTGAGCCTCTTGGCGGCTCGAAGGTACTCCAGGTTTTTGTGATCCGTTAGGACTAGGAACGGGTGTCGGGCTCCCTCTAACCAATGCCTCCACTCCTCGAGAGCCAGCTTGACGGCTAGAAGTTCTCTGTTGCCGATGTCGTAATTCACCTCCGCCGGGTTGAGCTTGCGGGAGAAGAAGGCACATGGATGGAGTCGGGGTTCCCCTGCTGCTGCAACAATACCGCTCCAACTCCGGTGGTTGAGGCGTCGACTTCCACGACGAAGGCTTTGTCAGGGTCGGGATGCACCAGGAGTGGAGCGGTCGTGAAGGCTTGTTTCAAGGTGTTAAATGCTTCTGTGGCAGATGGAGTCCAGGACAGAGACTTGGGCTTGTTGCGGAGGAGGCTTGTAAGTGGACTGGTAATGGAACTGTAATTCTGGATGAATCTTCTGTAAAAGTTGGCGAAGCCGAGGAAACGCTGGAGCTCTTTGACGGTAGTGGGAATTGGCCAGTTCTTGATAGCTGCCACCTTCCCCTCGTCCATCCGGATGCCACTGTGGTCGATGTTATAACCAAGGAACTGCACTGAGGACTGGTGGAATGAGCATTTTTCAGCCTTGAGGAAGAGCTGGAAGTCTCTCAGGCGTTGCAGGACCTCCGCAACATGGTGTAACGAATGTAGCGGTTCGTACAGTTATTAATCAATTTATGGATGAAATATGAATATAATAATTCATAAGGTTATGAATAAATTATGATTCATATATCAACCCAACGGGGAATTAAACATATATTGTGAATCAATTACAACGAATTATAATCAATTACATATATGATTAGTTCTGGTTTAATAATTATCTAGAGAAACTGTTCGTTTGTCCAGCAAACTAAGTCCCTCACAGAATATTATAAACAGAGTTATTTTCTGGCCATGAAAATAACTAAAGCATAAAGCGATCGAAAAACGTTAAAGTGACTTGGGTTTTCAGCTGAAAGAACAAACAGAACAATCGAGCATGAATAACGTTTTAATATATGCAAACTACGAATACAGAGGTTATACATCTAAATATACAAGAAAATACACACCTATGTACAAGAATAGAAGTAGAGAAGGAAAGAGAGAAGGCAAGTAGCAAACTCACAACCAGTCCTAAGCCAGCACGGAAATCAGTTTCATCATCTAAGATTGAGAAACGGCAGTATACTTGCATTGGTTGCGTGTGTCGAATTTCAGGTTAGCGCTGGTGCAGTTCGTTGGCTTCCTCCGTTCAGCGGGAAGGTTTGAACTGAGGACGAGAGTGAGTTTCGCTGGAAGATGGCGATCCCGAAGCTGAGCGCGGTGGCAGCGCGTGGTCACCGGAGAGGTCCGGGAAAAACGTGCACGAGATGCTCGTGAGACAATCGGGAGAGAGAACACAAGAAATTGTGCGTCTTTGCTTTTATGACAGATAAGCCGACACACCTCCTTGAGGTGGGGTAGCCAATAACATGGGTGCAAAGTTGGCGGGAAAGCTTTCCCTTTGTTTTTGTCTTGCAAACTCATTTGCATGATTTACAAGGTTGGATTAGTGTTCATTTTCCTTCGAAGTACTATTAAAAATAGTACAATGCATTTGTCAGCAGTGTGACATACATTATGGAATAAATCAGATGAACAGCTTTCAAAAGAATCTAGACTTGACATATAAACGAAACATGTAGAAGAAGTTATGGTTTACAGACAAAATTACATTAATAGGAATGAAACTAGAATGGCTACAGTCATTTAAACTCTAAAATCTAAACACTAGGAAGCATATATGCACTTAAAATATAGCGGGTACACTTTGGCACAGTCATATCTTGAGAATAACTGTACATACCATCTCTAGGCATGTTTGTATATGTGTGTGTGTCTGTGTGTGTGTGTGGGGTGTGTGTGTGGAATTTGTCTGGTCAGTCTCTGGCGCTCAGTTTCTTGCCCACAACCGGGGGTTGATCCTTTGATGTTCCAAAAGCTAGGAAATTGGGTCCACTGTCTTACCTCGCCCAGGCCACAAAGATGTCAAATGGGCTCATCTTTGCAGACTGGTCGGAGCCGACTTAGTGATTAACGAACACAGTTCATCAGGTTAAAAGCATTCTGAAAACTCCAAAGTTTATTGATTGTCCTGATACATGTGCATATGCTACAATGGCGTTGATGGTCGGCCATAAATGATCCAATCTGACAGAATGTATTAAAGAAGTAAAACATTGGATGACTAGTAATTTTCTTCTATTAAATTCAGATAAGACTGAAGTATTACTTATTGGGCCAAAAACCTGTACACAGAATCTCTCAGACTACAATCTGCATTTAGAAGGATGTACTGTTACTCCATCCTCGACAGTTAAAGACCTGGGTGTTATATTAGACAGCAACTTGTCCTTTGAAAATCATATTTCATGTTACAAAAACAGCCTTCTTCCACCTTAGAAACATTGCTAAGATTCAGAATATGTTATCTATTTGTGATGAGAAAAGTTAGTTCATGCTTTCATGACGTCTCGACTAGATTACTGTAATGCATTATTAGCTGGTTGTCCTGCTTCCTCAATAAATAAGCTTCAATTAGTACAAAATGCAGCTGCTAGAGTTCTTACCAGGTCAAGAAAATTTCACCAATGTCCAAAGTCACCAATTTGATCATCTCTACACTGGTTACCTATTAAGTTCCGTATTGATTATAAAGTATTGCTAATGACCTATAAGGCTCTAAATGGTTTAGCTCCTGTGTACTTAACCGATCTTCTATCACCCTACAAACCTTCACGCTCTTTAAGATCACAAAACTCTGGACTTCTGGTTGTACCTAGGATATCTAAGTCCACTAAAGGAGGGAGAGCATTTTCACATTTGGCTCCGAAACTCTGGAATAGCCTTCCTGATGATGTTCGGGGCTCAGACTCGCTCACCCAGTTTAAATCTAGATTAAAGACACATCTCTTTAGCCAAGCATTCACATAATGCATCTCATATCAGATCAATTGCACATGACTATCTTTGCTTAATGTTATGAACAGCAGCTACGCTAATTATTCTCCATTTGCTTTTCTGTTTTGCCTCGGGACACCCGTCCCGAGGTGACTAGAGAGGACTTCAGCTTCAGTTTGGATCCAGCCTCTTAAGAAGACCTCAGATGACCAACACCTATGAAGAGACGGCGCCAACTCCTGCGAGGACTTCAGAAGACACAATCATCTGGATCAACATGCACATTGCACAATTTCTATTTCCTAATTATTGTTAATGTAATTCATTTTTCAGGAGCTCATTGCTTCTACGTTCAGTTAAACTGCTAACAGTGATTGTAAATTAATTGCCTAAATTATTACATTTTTTGCTAACTGCATTCTTTAAATTGTAATGTTGACATGCATTCTCTGTAAAGCTGCTTTGAAATGATATGTATCATGAAAAGTGCTATACAAATAAATGTGAATTGAATTGAATACTCCGGGAGTATATCAGAATGTCGTCTATGTACACCAGCACAAACTTGTGGAGGAACTCCCGGAGCACCTCGTGGATAAAGTCTTGGAAGACGGAAGGGGCGTTTACCAGGCCGTACGGCATAACCAAATTTTCGTATTGGCCAGTGGGTGTGACGAAGGCGGTCTTCCACTCGTCACCCTCCCGTATCCGGATCAGGTTGTAGGCGCCCTCCGCAGCGCTGGTGAACACAGTGGCTCCACGGGGGTGTTCCAGGGCAGCTAGGACGAGAGGAAGGGGATACCGGAATTTGACAGTGATGGCGTTGAGAGCTCGATAATCGATACATGGCCGCAAGCTTCCATCCTTTTTCGCCACGAAGAAGAAGCTGGATGCAGCAGGGGAAGTAGATGGTCAGATATATCCCTGAGCCAATGCCTCCTCGATGTAATCCACCATGGCCTTCTCCTCCGGGATGGATAAGGGGTAAATTTTACCCCTTGGCACTGACTCACCCGGAAGCAGGTCGATGGCGCAGTCCCATGGCCGGTGTGGAGGCAGCTTGGAGGCTCTCTTGGGGCAGAATACGTCGCTGAAGGGGGCGTAGCAGGACGGGATGTCCACAGATAGTTTCTCGAGGGGACTCTCAACGGATGTGGCACAGACTGGAAGGACGTTGGAGCAAGGAGACTTGGGAACAGGCAGGTCGGCGAAACACTTGGGAAAGCAGGTTTCGCCCCACTTCAGGACTTCTCCAGTTTTCCAAGAGAGGATGGGATCATGTTGCTGCAAACACGGGCGCCCTAGTATCACATCAGCGGTGGAACCCTCCAGAACCAGCAGTTGAATGTATTCGAGATGCAGCACTCCGACTTGTAGTTGAACTGGGTCCGTGATGCGGCTGACTCGTCTATTACTCACAGGTCTGCCTGTTATTGAGTGGATCTGGTAGGTGGTTGGCGTGCTCTTGGTCTTGATGTTGAGCTGATGTCAGAGGGAGCCAGAGATGAAATTTCCCGCTGACCCAGAATCGAGGAGGGCGGATACTGGAAGAGAAACATCGGCAGCAGTAAGAGTTATAGTCGTGGTGAGTGGCTTTTGCGTCTGGAGAGTAGAAATAATGGCACTCACCATGGGGCATGGAGGACGTGTAGGGCATGAGGAGAGTACATGCCCCGGTAATCCGCAATATAAGCATAAATTCTGGGTCAGCCTTCTCTGTCTTTCCGTTGGAGTCAGCCGTGATGATTCCACTTGCATGGGTTCATGGGCTGGTTCTGGAGTGCTGACAGATTCTGGCCGGCAGAGGAAGGTGTTGTGAAGGCTCTGACCCTGGTGCTCTTCGAGACACGACTGCATACGAGTGGCGAAGCGTATTGATAGCTGGATGAAGCATTCAAGTCCGATGGTATCCTCGTATGCAGCGAGATGCAACCGCACTTGAGGATCCAGTCCTTGACAGTATGACGTCAGCAGCGCTTGTTCATTCCATCTGATCCGGGCAGTGAGAGTTCTGAACTGCAGAGCATATTCGTTAAAAGACAACTTTCCTTGTTTCAAATTATACAGTTTCTCACCGATAGATGAATCCCAGGATGGTTTTCCAAACACTTCCCGGAAGTGTTCAACAAAGCCCAAATATGTCTGCATTACTGGATTGTTTTGCGACCAGATGGAATCGGCCCACTGTAGAGCTCTGCCAGAAAGTTGTGAAATGATGAACGCTACCTTTGAGTAGTCAGTGGGGAACAGGTGCGGTTGCATCTCCAGGGTCAGGGAAATTTGCAGGAGGAAACCATTGCAGTCCTCCGCCGAACCAGAGTAGGGCGCTGGTTTGGCCATGGGACTGGTGTACGCTGGCAGTGAGGGAGAGGTGACGGTGGATGCGGAAGTGATGGCGGGGGCTGGAGCTGGCGGTGGTCGCTTGTGATGGTGGTTGCACATTGAAAGTGCGACGAAACGCGTCCACCAAATCCTGGAAGGGATCCGATTGACTCATGCTTGTGTTCCGCTGTTATGGTCCAGTCTTCTGTTACAATAGGACCAGCCGGGAGACAGAAGATAGGTTAACAGGTAGTTTATTGAACACAAGCAGTGTATATGGATGACAACTGGTGAGTAAACAGATGCAAGTTCGTGACTGATGACTGATATGGAGAATGACACTGTCCTTTTGTGGTTGCAGAGTGACAATTGAGAATGATACTTGCTGAATGGAGTAGATGACTTCAAACAACACTTCACACCAGATCGAAGACGAGGAGAGGAGCTTGGGTACACAGAGTACAGGTAAGTAGCAAGAGGAGTCCTTGAGGTAAGCATTCAGGTAAGTCCTTAGATGCAAACGAGACCAGACAATGTGACTGTGTGTGTGGGTGTCTTAAGTAGTGCTGGTGATGAGCGTGCTGATGAGGTGCAGGTGACGGTGATTAGTATTCCGGGGATGGTGTGCGCTGTGATTGGAGGGTGCTGGAGCCTGGCGTGTCTGTGACAAATAACTGACATGATTCATGATAACATGATATTTTTAGTGATATTTGTAAATTGTCTTTCTAAATGTTTCGTTAGCATGTTGCTAATGTACTGTTAAATGTGGTTAAAGTTACCATCGTTTATTATTATATTCACGGAGACAAGAGCCGTCGCTATTTTCATTTTTAAACACTTGCAGTCTGTATAATGCATAAACACAACTTCATTCTTTATAAATCTCTCCAACAGTGTAGTATTAGCCGTTAGCCACAGAGCATAGCCTCAAATTCATTCAGAATCAATGTGAACATCAAAATAAACACTGTACTTACGCGATTAGACATGCTGCATGACGAACACTTTGTAAAGATCCATTTTGAGGGTTATATTAGCTGTTTGAACTTTTTTTATGTTGTTTAAGGCAAGCGTGAGCTCTTGGGGCATGGAGCACCAGATTTAAAGGGCCAGCATCCCTGAATCGACTCATTTCTAATTATGCCCTAAAATAGGCAGTTAAAAAAATGAATTTAAAAAAATCTATGGGGTATTTTGAGCTGAAACTTCACAGACACATTCAGGGGACACCTTAGACTTATGTTATATCTTGTAAAAAAAAGTTCTAGGGCACCTTTAAAGCGGAACTCAGTAGGATTTGCGAAGCTCCCCCTACAGTTTACTTCAGTGAATCACACTGTCGTAAAATACTCCAAGCGCAGCTCTGGACTACAACGACTACAACGCTCACCAGCGCAGTAGTTTTGCAAATACAGTACAAGAAAGAGGAGGTGGGTAATTTGCAAATACAGTACACTCCATGGAGGTGGGTAATTTTCGAAATTGTCTTATAAAGTCATAATATATACATTGTTTTTGAATTACTGTAAAGCATTTTGTCACTCTCGCGTGAACGTGAACATGAGACGAGATTGTGTCGTGTCGATGCAGCTCAACTTGCAAGTGCTGTATTCTGGCGTAGACGTGCCAGAGTGGGTTAGTGCACGCCTCAAACACACCACTACAAGTCAATTAACCACCGTAAGGACTTAGAAAACTATTTATGAAAGTAAAAAAAGTTACTTAGTTCTGCTTTAATGTTTATAACTCATTAATAAATGGTTCACATGTGTTCACTTTACATTAAGGTTCACTTTCACATGTTATTAATGTTTATAACTCATTAATAAAATTGTTTACAGGTTTCCACTTTACATTAAGGTTCACTTTCACAGGTTATTAATGTTTATAACTCATGAATAAATGGTTCATATGTGTTCACTTTACATTAAGGTTCACTTTCGGGCAATGAATCGGCCCTCCAATTTTATCAAAGGAAGAATTTAAGTTTTGTTAACATGGCTCTGATAGCAGCAAAGAAATGTATAGCTATACATTGGAAATCAGAAGAACCGCCCAGTCATGCTGAATGGCTTAGAGAACTTTTGTCCTATGTACCTGTGGAAAAAATAATGTATAATTTGAAAAAAAAAAAATAATCGATGCTCGAAAAGATTTGGGGCAAATTTATTGAATATTTGAATAATTTGAATGTTACATTGATTGAAAATGCTGATGTCATAATGTAACCCTTATTTACTTTAACTTTTTTTTTTAAATGCATTTATATATTTATTTTATTGTTATCATATTATTTATCTTACACATCAGTTCAAGGCCTTGTAATAATGTCCATACAAGTGTTCTGTCTCTTGATGGGTGGGACAGGGGTGAGAGGGTGTTTAGAAAAAAATTGTTTACTGAACTGATTCTGTAAATTGTTCATGTAAAAAAAAAATATATATATATTGATTTAAAAAAAGGTTCAATTTCATCTTGATAAACACGCTGTGGATAGGTATCATGACCTTTTTGGAGAGTATCATATCAACTTCTGGTAAGCAACATAGTAAGAAAAGTGGCAGTCATGAGATATTAATAAGATATTAATAAGAAAAGCACAAATACAACACCCTTCAGTCTAATTATGATAGTCAATTTTTGCTGCATCATGAAATAAATCAGGAATCTGGTTTTGAGTTAAATAAGTGTTAATAAATACATTTATTAAGCATTTAAAACATATGAGTTAAAAACGGCTCACTATTTGGCAGGTATTGCATTAAAGTCGCCCTTTTTATTCATGCAGTTATAACTGTATTATTAATGATTTATAATGCATTTGTAAATGACTTATTACTCATTAACAAACACCTTTCTAAACCCTTTACAAAGGGAACCTTAATGTAAAGTGTTACTGAAAAGGTTAATGTTTGTTTTTTTACAAGAAACACATTCAGACAATGATAATGAAATTGAGTGGGGAATATGGTGGAAAATAAATTTTGCCTTGAGTCATGGGACAAGAAATAGTGCTGGGGTAGCAATTTTATTTTCTGAAAGTGTGAATATTTTAAAGGTAGAAGAAATTGTTAAAGGAAGATTATTATTAACTAAAAATGTATATAAAGGAATAATATTTGTATTTGTTAATGTTTATTCTCCGAGCAATGGTCCAGAGCGGCTGATGTATTTTATGGAATTAAAGAAGGTTATTGAAAAATATGATGATGATGTTTGTCTAATATTAGGAGGTGATTGAAATTGTACAACAGACTTCATTGTTGACCGAAATTGGGAAGAGCCGCATAATAAATCAAGTGATGCATTAAAAAAAAATTATAAATGAATTTTAATTAATAGATGTATTTGTTACATGTGCACTCTGTTTTGGACTTGTGTTGTACCATTTTACGCCACTAGTTAGTCACCATAGTCATGTACACACCCACATTTCTGTTAATTGTCCTTGAGCAGAAGGACCACTCCCTCGAGGCACATTTGGAAAAAAAAATTATTTCTAGCACCAGCTACACATTTCCTGGACAACAGCCTCTGCAACTTCCTGTATGCCGGCCTTAACACCACCACCAAAGCGCAGCTGTCCGGGGAAGGGCCTCGAGGGAGCTTCCCTGAATATGTGGAGTGGGTGTTGGCGTCATGCGAATCGTCTATGACCGTGGGATTCGACGACAACGACACCAGCCCCACTCCCACTCCAGTGCCCAGCCAGGAACCTCCAGACGGCGTGGAGAATCAGCGTGACACCACCGAAGAAAGAGAGCCCGCCTCCACCGCGATGCAAGAGCCAGCAATGAGTGGAACGGCTGAGCATAACATCGTTGCGGAGCCGGAGCACAGTGTGTCTGACCAGGTGTGCGAGTTTGCTACTACTTCCATCGCCGAGGGAGTCAGTGAGAAAAGCGAGAGTTTGGAATGGAGCCCCACCCACACTCGCGCCACTGAGAGTGAGTTCCAGGCATGCACTATGGACTTTTGTTTTGAGTTTGGAGAGGATTCTTTACCCCCTTTAATACCTCCTGAAACAGTCATAACCATCATGGATGAACTGGTCCCGCCTAGTCTCCCTCTCCCACCTCCTCTCCAAACCACCACTCAAGATTTGTCTTTCAGTCCCTCTGTTAATCAGCCCTTTCTCCAGCCCTCAACCATGCCTGCCACCCAGCCCTTGCTGTCTCACATCACTCCCTCAGCTCTACACCAGCCTCCTCTCAGTGGCGTGGCTACACTTGGGGCCTGCTATGAGCCAGCTTCAGGAGGTGATGATCCTGCGGCTCCACCCCCGGCCTCAGATCCCGTCATAACACCTCAGCTCATCGTCCTGACTCCTCCGTCGCTGCTCCTTCCACCCTCGTCTACATCAGAGACCATCGAGCGTTTGGCTCCACTGGACTCCCTTGGACCCTCAACTCCACCTGGGTCACACATCGCCTCTACATCGCCACGGACTTACGGGTCGTTCGAGTTTCTCCGACCCTCCACCCCTACGGCTCCGGTTGGCTCCACCTTCCCTCAGGTTCCGCCTCGGCCCTCAGTCGTTCCAGCTCCACCTCAGCCCTCTGGTACCCTAAAGTGGTTGATAATAGAATTACTGGATCGAGATTGGATAGGTTTTATTTTAAAAAATATGGAACAATAAGGCGAGGAATACTTTTATTAGACCAATGAGTTTTTCAGACCATCATATGGTCATATTAGATGTTAATTTTAAGAAGACATTTAAATCTAATTATTACTAGATTTTTAATGTAAAGTTACTACAGGATGTCTCTTTTTGTGCAAAAATTTAAATTGTTCTGGAATATTTGGAAATTGAAGAAAAATCCTTTTGAAAACCTAAGCCAATGGTGGGATGTGGGAAAGGTTAATATAAAAATGTTTTGTCAAAATTATGCTTTCCACTCATCAAATATGTTGAAAGCAACAGTGAATGCTTTACAAAGTGACATTGAGTTTGTAGAAAAACAAGCTGTAAATAATAATGAAGCTGTACAGTGTATTGAGTTAAAGAAGAAAAGACAAGAACTGAGTTTATTTCTACATGAACAAGCAAAAGTAGCACTGATAAGATCAAGATACTGTTCCATTAAAGATATGGATGCTCCAAGTAAATTTTTTTTAAATGTACATTTTTTGTGCCATCTTCGTTGTTTGGATGGATCAGTTACATCAGATCCTACACAAATGAGGAGATTGGCAGGAGACCTTTATAAATAATTATATAGAGCTGAGAGTTGTGACATGGACTGTACTGAGGACTTACTTAAAGAATTACCTCAGCTTGGAGAACAACAAAATTTTTTTGGATGATTTAGTCACTTTTCAAGAGTTCACAGAGGCTATGAGGCAACTATCTAAAGGTAAATCACCTAGAATTGATGGATTACCAGTGGAATTTTACTGTCACGGTTCACTAATCCGTTGTCTCATACTGTTGTCTGTGTGTAGGTTTTGGGGTGTGTCACTTGATTGTTCTGTGTGGGCGTCGCCGCTGATTGCTGATCAGCGGCAGCTGTGGATCATTACACCTGCCTATATAACGCCTTGTCTTTCGTCTCATGTTTGTCAGATCGTTTGTTGGAGTCCTGGTGTTGTCCCGTTGTTTTCTCGTGTTTCTTGTTTCTGGATTGGATTCTCGTCGCTGGTTCTCTGTTTCCTGTCTGTCTCGTTGGATTACTCATTCTGGATTTCATTCACGGATACTCACACGGACACACGGACTCACCATTCGGATTATCATTCATCACGGACATTTCATCGCCCATCGAAGTCCCTGTGTTACCCCTCTCCTGCTGTCTGTGTTGTTGCTGTGTGTTTTATGTATACTTATCTGGCGTGAAGCTCTATTAAAGAGATATTTACTTGCAATTGTATCCAGCCTTCTTTTCCGTGACAGAACGATCTGACCAACCATGGATCAGCAGCAGGAGAGCATCTCTTCCACCGGACGCGCTGTTCAGGCGTTGGTAACACAGGTGTCCGAGCTCTCCCAGCAGCTGCAACAACTTTGCGCTCCCACTGCGCCAGCCCCGCCGCCTGTTCCCCCACCATCACCGGAGCGGGGAGACCTGCCGGAGCCCCGCCTCCCCGTCCCACAGAGCTATGCTGGTGAGCCAGATTTTTGTCGAGCGTTTCTTAACAAGTGTTCTCTTCACTTTGCTCTGCAGCCACGCACCTTCGAGAAAGAAGAATCTAAGGTAGCGTTTGTTCTAACCCTCCTGACTGGAAAGGCGGCGCTCTGGGGAACAGCGGTGTGGGAAAATCAAGATCAATGCTGCTCCTCGTTCCCGGCACTCTCCGCCGAGATGAGGAGGTTGTTCGACCGTGCGGTGGCCGGAAAGGAGGCCGCTCGTCAACTCACCGCCCTGAAACAGGGCAACCGCACGGTCGCCGACTATGCCATTCAGTTCCACACCCTCGCGGCGGAGTGTCGGTGAAACGAGGAGGCGCAGTGGGATGTGTTCCTGCATGGGCTGGCCGATCGTATCCACTGTGAAATCTACGCGCTGGATCTACCTAAGACCTTCAATGGACTGGTTGAACTCGCTCTACGTGTGGACTCTCGCTTACAGAGGTTAGAGCTTTTAGAAGAATCTGGAGAGAAGCGCAGCGGAGGACTGCGGAGCGTCAGGACATATCATCAGGACCTGCCCGGTAAAAGACCAAGCCCGATAGTAAACTCGAGGCTACTATCGGGCGGGATCTCCGCCGAGAAGTCCTCGCCAGCCACCCTCCTCCCGGTAAGACTGAGATGGGCAATGCATAACATCACCTGCGACGCACTTCTGGACTCTGGGGCGGAGGGCAACTTCATGGACATTTCTTTCGCACGACAACACGGTTTACCCACATCATCTCTGACGCACTCCATATCAGTCAACGCTCTCAATGGACAGTCTCTTCCCAGTGTCTCCCATACTACTGATTTCATCACCCTCATCACATCTGGTAACCACACTGAGAAGTCCCAATTTCTGCTCTTGGACTCACCTCATGCACCTGCTGTTCTTGGACATCCCTGGCTCACCAAACACATTCCCCGCATCGACTGGCAACAAGGAACCATCACTGAGTGGAGCACCCAGTGTCACAAGTCTTGTCTTTTGTCTGCTTGTCCCACGGTGTCTGTTTCTGTTTTACAGGAGGAGGCGGTGGATTTGTCTAACGTGCCCAAGGAGTACATCGATCTGAAGGAAGTGTTCAGTAAGTCCCGGGCTGCTTCTCTTCCTCCTCATCGTCCCTATGACTGTGCGATAGATTTAGTTCCCGGTAAGTCTCCGCCTAAAGGCAAACTTTACTCTCTGTCTGTTCCCGAGAGGGAGGCCATGGAGAAATATATTTCTGATTCTCTAGCGGCTAAGTTCATCCGCCCTTCCTCATCTCCAGCGGGGGCGGGGTTCTTTTTTGTGGGGAAGAAGGACGGATCTTTGCAACCTTGTATTGATTACCGGGGGCTGAACAACATCACGGTAAAGAATACCTACCCTTTGCCGTTGATGTCTTCAGCCTTCGAGAGGTTGCAAGGAGCATCCGTTTTCACTAAATTGGACTTAAGGAACGCTTATCATTTGGTCCGCATCAGGAAGGGGGATGAGTGGAAGACCGCTTTTAACATCCCCAGAGGGCACTTTGAATACTTGGTCATGCCCTTCGGGCTGTCCAACTCGCCCGCGGTCTTCCAGGCACTCGTTAATGACGTGTTGAGAGACATGGTTGACCAGTTCATATATGTCTACCTGGACGACATATTGATTTTTTCATCGTCTCTCCAGGAGCATGTTCAACACGTCAGACGAGTGCTTCAGCGGCTGCTAGAGAATGGGCTTTTTGTCAAGGCGGAGAAATGCGAATTTCATGCACAGTCTGTTTCTTTTCTAGGGTACATCGTCTCATCTGAGGGAATTCGCATGGATCCTGACAAGGTTAAGGCTGTGGTGGATTGGCCAAACCCAGATTCCCGTAAGGCCCTACAGCGGTTTCTGGGGTTCGCTCATTTTTACCGGCGTTTTATTCGCAATTTCAGCCAACTAGCCGTGCCTCTGACCGCCTTGACCTCCCCCAGAACGACCTTCAGGTGGTCAGATGCAGCCCACGCTGCATTTGCCAAACTGAAGAGCCGCTTCGTTCGATGCGTCAATGCGTCAGAGGTGGGGGTAGGTGCAGTTCTTTCCCAGCGATCTCCCTCAGACAACAAGATGCATCCATGCGCGTATTTTTCGCATCGTTTATCTCCCGCCGAACGCAATTACGACATTGGTAATAGAGAGTTGTTGGCAGTCAAATTAGCGTTGGAAGAATGGCGTCACTGGTTAGAGGGATCGGGGGTTCCCTTTATTGTTTGGACTGATCACAAGAATTTAGAGTATATACGATCAGCTAAAAGGCTCAACTCTAGGCAGGCTCGGTGGGCACTTTTTTTCGGACGTTTTGACTCTACTCTATCGTACCACCCGGGCTCCAAAAACATCAAGCCCGATTCTCTTTCTCGTATTTTTGACCCTTCCGAACGCCTGTCCACTCCCAAGTGTATTCTTCCCGAGACGTTAGTGGTCTCCACTCTTACATGGGAGGTCGAATCGAAGGTCCTAGCGGCCTTAGAAGGGGTAACGCCTCCGCCAGGATGCCCACCGAACCGTTTGTTTGTGCCGGAGGAGCTAAGGTCCTGCGTTATCAAGTGGGGTCATTGTTCCAACGTGGCTTGCCATCCAGGGGTTAATCAAACCAGGTTTTTAATCAAGCAACGATTCTGGTGGCCAGCTATGGCTCGTGATATTCGCAGTTTTGTTTTGGCTTGTTCAGTTTGTGCCACTGGTAAGACTTCCAACCGACCTCCAGATGGGTTACTCCAACCTCTGTCTGTCCCTCCGAGACCCTGGTCCCATATCGCACTAGATTTTGTTACCGCCCTCCCACCCTCCCAAGGGTATACGGTTGTTTTGACCGTGGTGGACCGATTCTTGAAGGTGACCCATTTTATACCCTTAGCCAAATTACGCTCTGCTAAGGAGACAGCGGTTGCAGTCATTGATCACATCTTCCGGTTACATGACCTCCCGGTGGATGTGGTTTCTGACAGGGGTCCCCAATTTGTGTCCAAATTCTGTTTTGTAAGTTACTGGGGGCGACGGTTAGTCTTTCCTCTGGGTTCCATCCCCAGACCAATGGTCAGACTGAGAGGGCCAACCAAGATTTAGAGCGAATGTTGCGATGTTTGGCATCCAAGAATCCTTCCTCCTGGAGTTCTACGGGCCTTTCTCCGTTTGAATGTAGTCTAGGTTACCAGCCACCTGTGTTTCCCAGTCTGGAGTCCGAGGTCGCGGTCCCCTCCGCTCACACCTTCGTCAAGAGGTGCCGCCACACTTGGAACAGAGCCCGCGAGACTCTGCTGCAAGTGAGGGCGCGTACCAAGGCTAAGACCGACCGCCACCGGCCGAAGCCTCCCGTATACGTCGTGGGTCAAAAAGTTTGGCTTTCTACTAAGAACATTCCGCTCCGTTGCCAATAAGCTTGCTCCCAAATTCATTGGCCCGTTTACTGTCACTAAAATTATTAGTCCAGTGGCAGTCCGCCTCAAATTGCCTCCGGCGTACAGGAGGATTCATCCCGCCTTTCACGTGTCCAAAATTAAACCTGTTTTCCGTTCTCATCTTAATCCGCCTACTCCGGTTCCTCCTCCGCCGCGACTCGTAGACGGGGAACCAACCTATTCGGTTAATCGTATTCTGGACTCTAGGCGGAGGGGACGCGGATTCCAGTACTTGGTGGACTAGGAAGGTTACGGTCCGGAGGAGAGAAGTTGGGTTCCTGCTAGGGACATTCTGGATCACTCCCTTATTGATGATTACAATCAACAGGTAAGGAGTTCTGGGAACGGCGTGAGGCGTTCCTAGGATGGAGGGTACTGTCACGGTTCACTAATCCGCTGTCTCATACTGTTGTCTGTGTGTAGGGTTTGGGGTGTGTCACTTGATTGTTCTGTGTGGGCGTCGCCGCTGATTGCTGATCAACGGCAGCTGTGGATCATTACACCTGCCTATATAACGCCTTGTCTTTCGTCTCATGTTTGTCAGATCGTTTGTTGGAGTCCTGGTGTTGTCCCGTTGTTTTCTCGTGTTTCTTGTTTCTGGATTGGATTCTCGTCGCTGGTTCTCTGTTTCCTGTCTGTCTCGTTGGATTACTCGTTCTGGATTTAATTCACGGATACTCACACGGACACACGGACTCACCATTCGGATTATCATTCATCACGGACATTTCATCGCCCATCGAAGTCCCTGTGTTACCCCTCTCCTGCTGTCTGTGTTGCTGCTGTGTGTTTTATGTATACTTACCTGGCGTGAAGCTCTATTAAAGAGATATTAACTTGCAATTGTATCCAGCCTTCTTTTCCGTGACATTTAGCAACAATTTTGATGATTTATATGAAGTAATTCTAGAATGCATCAAAAGTAATTCACTTCCAATAAGTTGTCGTCGAGCAGTTTTGTCATTACTTCCAAAAAAGGGAGACCTTGGACTGTTAAAAAACTGGAGACCTGTATCTCTTTTGTGTCTGGACTATAAAAAATGTTCAAAGTGTTTAGCAAATAAACTCAAAGACTGTTTAGATTTGCTGATCCAAAATGATCAAACATATTGCATTCCTAAGAGATCTATTATAGATAGTCTTTTTTTATTGAAAGATATAATTGATTTTAATCAGAATAAAAAGAATGATTTGGGAGTGTTATCGTTAGATCAAGAAAAAGCATTTGATCGTGTGAATCATGAATATCTATTTAAAGTGTTAAAGAGTTATGGTTTTGGTGATGGTTTTATTTCATATATTCGGTTGATGTATTCTAATGTTTATGTGATAGTGAAAGTGGGGGGTGGTTTAAAGCTGCAGTAGGTAACTTTTGTAAAAATGTATTTTTTACATATTTGTTAAACCTGTCATTATGTCCTGACAGTAGAATATGAGACAGATAATCTGTGAAAAAAATCAAGCTCCTCTGGCTCCTCCCAGTGGTCCTATTGCCATTTGCAGTAATACACCGCTCCCGGTAAGAAACAACCAATCAGAGCCAGGAGGAGTGTCTTAGCAGTGTCAATTAAGCTCGCGTGCACGCTGATCACACCCCTCTCATGCACAGCACGTACAGGCGTTCAAATTCAAGATTACCGGTGTGCCGCAGCTTTGCTTATGGCGGACAAACAATCCAAACTGCCAATTCCTCGAGTGGCACCTGCTCATAAAATAAAGACGGGTAAACGGAAAAAGACAGATGACTATGATAAAAAAGCCAAAAAGAAAGAATTAGATAGAGCCCGAAATAAAGCGAGGGTAAATATCGGAGTGGCTTTTCCGAAGTGGAGGGAGCTACGTGTCCTGAAAGGATTAAAAACCGATGCAGAGTTAGCCACATTTCTGCTTGACAAGTAAGTATCCCTGCTTGATTTGTTTCATTTTTAAGAACTACACAACTAAGATCATTTCAAAACAGGCCTGCCCGTCCCCTGCCTGATGCTCCGCGCACACCACGGTTTCCTCTTCTCCCCGCCCATTGACTCCTCGAAGTCGCTGTGGGTGTGAATTCCTCGTCAGAGCCCATTGACTCAGTGTCAAAACTCTAGCCGCATAATATACAGATAAAACGTCACGCACTGTGCAAAGCAACTATTGAAACCTACTAATTCACTGGCTTGTCATGTTGCTGAAATAATGTACTAGCAAACCTTATTTAGCATTACATATCGATAGAATAATTACTTGCATACTGTAACGTTAGTTACGGTTATATTACCTTACTAGCTATTTATTACTTATAGAAATAATGCAACATCATATAGTTACATTACATGTATTGCAAAATACGTAATGTTTTGAGGACCAAGTTTGTAGTCAAAGTATGGGCAGGCCACAGTCAATGTAAATCATATTGTTGATGTTTCGTCCGTACCAGTGAATAACTGTTTATCCGCCGTCATCGGTGGCCCTGCTTGCTTACTAGCCTGCGCGTTCACGGCAGGCTCTGTTGTGATGGGGGAGGAGCTGTGGAGGGAGGGCTGTAGCGCAGCATAGAGCAAGGGGGAGTGACCTGTGAGTTGTGCTTGTTCAAATTTTCAGGCTAAGTCAACATTTTCTAAAAACTCCCTACTGCAGCTTTAAGTGCTCCAATACCTGTGATGAGGTATAAGGCAAGATTGTCCAATTTCGCGACAATTATATAGCCTAATAATTGAAACTTTATTATGTAAGTTGAGGAGGAATTTAAAAGGAACCCTAATCTCTCAGGTTAATGGTCATTACTGTTTTTATTACAGGACAAAAAGACATTGAAATTTTAACAAAAAATATTGAATTATATGAAAAAGCCTCTTCTGTTTAGGTTAATTGGACAAAAAGTGAAGGATTTATAATTGGTAATTCTGAAAATTTTACACAACTTCCAGGAGGGTTGCAATAAAAAAAAGACGGACTAAAAATTTTAGGAGTTTTTTTAGGAAATGAACAATTTCAAAAGAAAAGCTGGGAGGGTTTGATAGAAAAGGTGTCTGCCCGATTGTCATAGTGGAGATGGCTATTACCACAATTGTCATATCGAGGAAGACTTCTGGTAGTAAACAATTTGGCTGCTTCTACTTTGTGGCATAGGACTATGGTCATGGAGCACCAGAGGAGTTGATCTCCAATATACAAAGGACAATAGTGAATTTTTTTTTGTTTTTTTTTTTGGAATGGACAGCATTGGACTCGCGCTGCAGTATTATACTTACCAGTACAGGAAGGCGGCCAAGGACTTGTAGCTGGATCATTTATTGAACGAAGAAGGGTGGAAATCGCTTGATGAACTTAAAGAGGCAACGGGCTTGAGATCTTCTTGTCTTGTGTCAAAATTAAAAGAAGAAATTTACAATGCATTGCCAAGTGGATACAGGACATTTATTGCACAAAGACATGAAAATATTCAGGACATGGGGGATCATATGGATTTTCCAGAACTGGCTGTTACTCCAGCAATAAAGGAGGTGGAAGAAGAAGTGGTGGATGCAATGTTGTACTCTAGGACTCCCCAGTTTTGTTCTTTTAAGAGCATGACAAGAAAGTAATGTACAATATTACAGTAAAAATGATCCATTAAGATTCATTGAGAAAACAAAAAGTCTCAAAGTGGCCAGATTTGTTAAGCCCACACTTCCTGATAAGAGACAGGTGGAGAGCCCTATATAAACCTCCTGTGGAGAAATGTACTGGCAATCTACAGTGGAGGATAATTTATGTGTGAGAGATTAAAAGGTACCTTTAAATTGCTTAGGAACTGGTTTAGGAAATTTGATGAGAAATTTTCTGATGAGGTGTTTATTGGATTACATTTTCAAAAAGGAAAAAAATGTGTTTATTAAATTACCTGATTAGAACGGCTAAACTAGCAGTGTGGAAAACACAGAAAAATAAAGGTTTACAATTAGCAACTATAGATCCTGAAGAAATGTTTAAGAGGCTAATAGTGTTACAGATCCCTTGTTCCCCTGGACTCTATTTCCCATGATCCTCCTGTTTCGTCACCTGCACTCACTTCCCTCGTCAGCTCCTCATCATCACTCATCACCTGCACCTGGACTCCATTATCATCACTCCCTTTATATGGCACTCACTCCCTGCACTCCTTGTCCGTTCTCTGTTTGTGTTAGATGCTGTTTTGGTGTACTCTGCCTTTGCTTTCATTAAAGTGTTATATGTTTGTGGAAATCCATGATCTGCCTCATCTCTACACCACCAGCCGTAACAGAAGAACGGACCATTAAACCGCCAGATTTCCACAAGCAACATGGAGACTTTCCCCAGCTCCCTGGCTCCTGCTCCTCCAACACCTCTGGCAACCGGCGATCGCCTCATCGGGCTCCTGCAGGTTGGTCGTTCGCTGGAGAGGTATGTGGAGGAGTTCGTTGAGCTTGCTTTTTTGTCTGACTGGCCTGAAGCATGTTTGATCTCCCTGTTTCTGGATGGACTAGATGATGACACCATCCGTTTTGATGAACCTGATTATCGCTTCTCCTTAAGCGAAACTATCAATTCCATTTTGTGGTTAAATGACTCCAAATTCTATGTTGATTGGGTTCAGGATGGGTGTTTGTCTCTAGTCCATCCAGAAACACGGTTGGCCGGGCTAGTCAGTCAGCCACCGTCTTCCTCCGCATACCCCTCCAGCGAACTTCCTGCCTGTTCTATGCTGGACCCACACTCCTCCGCTGGGTCCAGAAAGCGGAGGAGGAAGAAGAAAGCAGCCCCAGCCCTCTCCGAGCACGCTCCAGCCCTCTCCAGCTCTCTTTGAGTGCGCTTCAGCCTGTCACGAGCCTTCAAATGATGCTGCTTGGCTGATAGACTTTTGGACAGAGCCAGCATCTCCAGTCTCCGCCTAGCCATTATCCCCAGTCTCCGCCGAGCAAGCTTTTCCAGTCTCCGCCGAGCAAGCTTCTCCAGTCTCCGCCGAGCAAGCAGCGCCAGTCTCCGCCGAGCAAGCAGCGCCAGTCTCCGCCGAGCCAGTATCTCCACGCTCAGCCGCCGAGCCAGTATCTCCACGCTCAGCCGCCGAGCCAGTATCTCCAGTCTTCGCCACCGAGCCCTCAGCTCCCTCCGCCGCCAAGCCCTCAGCTCCAGCCGCCGCCGAGCCCTCAGCTCCAGCCGCCACCGAGCCAGCCGCACCAGCCGCTCCAGCCGCCGCCGCCGAGCCAGCCGCCGCCGAGCCCGCTTCTATAATGAACTTTGTTATTGAACTCTCCAGCCCAAAGACTGTTTTCCCTCCCTGCCTCCCTCTCCCGCCTCCTCCTATATGTGTCTGCACTGCACCTCCGCCTCAAGCCTCCTCACCCAGATCTCCACCTCGGCCTCTGGTCGATTACCTTCACCCTGGCTCCAAACCTCCCTCTCCTCCACCGTTGCCCATCAGTCCACCAGTCTCACCAGTCTCCATCCTGCCTCCACTCACACCTTGGTCCCTCGTCAGCCTGCCCTCCCCTCTGGACTGCACTCCTCCGTCTCCGCTCCGTCCCTCCGTCCCTCGGTTCCAGTTGGCCTCCTCACTCCCTCCGGTGTTCACTTTGTTGTCTGTCGTCCGTCTTCAACTGCGGCCTTCTGGAGCTCCGGCTGCGCTTCGGTCGGCGGAGCCGCGGGTTCCGCCATCTCCCGCCGGTCCTTCAGCGCTGCCTGGGCTCGACAGCATGCTGCCTTCGGCCCCTGACCCCTCCATGGCTGCCTTCGGCCCCTGACCCGCCATGGCTGCCTTCGGCCCCTGACCCGCCATGGCTGCCCACGGCCCCTGACCCGCCATGGCTTTTGGACCTGCCCTGGAGACCTCCACTCCAGTCTGCTCCTCCCCCTGCACCGGCTTGAGGTCTCCAGGGCGCCCACCCGGGAGGGGGAGGTACTGTTACAAATCCCTTGTTCCCCTGGACTCTATTTCCCATGATCCTCCTGTTTCGTCACCTGCACTCACTTCCCTCGTCAGCTCCTCATCATCACTCATCACCTGCACCTGGACTCCATTATCATCACTCCCTTTATATGGCACTCACTCCCTGCACTCCTTGTCCGTTCTCTGTTTGTGTTAGATGCTGTTTTGGTGTACTCTGCCTTTGCTTTCATTAAAGTGTTACATGTTTGTGGAAATCCGTGATCTGCCTCATCTCTACACCACCAGCCGTAACAAATAGCAGGAAGGCTAAAGATTGAATTTGCATATGTTACGTCTAAAGACGTATTCAATGTGTTTATAATGGGTGTGTGTGTTGGATTTGGTTGTTTGCTTTTTCTCTCTCTCTCCTTTTCTCTTTCTCTCTCGTTATGAGACAGGTGTTCCAATCAGATGGGTTAAATTCGGTCGTGGGTGATTAGATGTTGACGAGAAGGAGTGAGAATATAAGACTTGGTGGAATAGTGGAGAAGAGAGAGAGACTTCCTTTCACCGGGGTAAACACTTCCTCCCTTGGCCCAGACTCATTTGTTGGTGTATTTCTTATATATTGTATATGAGTGAGTGAACTCAGTAGTACAACTCAGGTGTGCTCTTTAACAGAGACAGAATTGACGTTGTTTAATATTCTTTGATTTTGATTATGTTTTACGTTGCCTATGTTTGCTACCCACTACCCACTACTGTTCTTTTTGCATTAAGGGAATGTAGAGGGAGGGTGCCATTTTTGTTTGTACTTCTATATTTTTCTCTTGGTTATGGCCAGGTAGGGAGAGAGGGAAGTTTTATGTATTTTATTTGTGGGTTATCTTTGTCCAGGCAAGTTAGAAAATTATTGGGTTAGTTTGGGTTTTGTTTGTTATGTTGGCCTAGTCCTCCCCTGAAGTTTTGTTCCCAATACCCTTGTTAACATTCTGAGATCCTTTCAATTAAAAGACCCTAATTTTAATTGGTGTTTGTGTTGATTCTGGGATGGGAGGTTGGATTGCCCTGGTTCTCTCTCCAAGACTTTCTTTCTTGAGTTATTTTTATTTATTTTCTTATTTTGTTACTGGCTCCCCACCCCTAGATGGGTAGTTCCCTTTCGAAAGGGAACTTCTACTCTGCGTTGGAAGACGCAATGGGGAACATCACGTGACCCAGGTGTCTGAAAGCAACTATCCAAAAACTCCAATCCCTATTGGCCGGCAACAGCCTATGACGTAATATGGCGCAATCCGGAAGTATAAAGGGGGCGCCTGGAGAAACAGAAGACATCTCTTCGTCTTTCGGTTCTGTTCTGTCTGATTGCGACTATACCAACTCCGGTAGGGTTTTTATATATGCTTACAAACGTTCAAGAGAGTGTGTTCGTCCGTGTCCCAGGGTTTGACACTTGATATGTACATTTTCTGGGCATTTTCTGTCTGGAGAGGAGTGTGCATAGGCAGTGCTTGAGGGCGTTGTCTGTGTGTTTTGTCTGTTTACTGTGAG
Organism: Megalobrama amblycephala; assembly: GCF_018812025.1. Lineage (NCBI taxonomy): Eukaryota > Metazoa > Chordata > Actinopteri > Cypriniformes > Xenocyprididae > Megalobrama > Megalobrama amblycephala. The sequence goes on from NC_063049.1 coordinate 15,401,426, forward strand.
TGTCTCCCTATTGGGACTCTCCGTTCTCGTTTGGCACTCTTCCCGAGGGAAGAGCTGTCTGCATCTGTGCCTGTTGATTCTGGCCCCATTTGTGCTGAGGCATAACGGTGGCTGCAATCAAGTTTGAGAAAGTTTCTCTCTCTCAGCTTCCCCGGGGTTTACGAGGATGACTGGATGACGATGACGCTCGTGTTTGACATCATCGCGTCCGGCGCGAGCGTTCCTCTGGCTGTTGTGTGTGTGTGGAGCTGCTGTGTGTTTGGGACATGCCTCTCGGCGGGCTGCAGCTGCCGTGAGAGCGCGTTAAGAAAGGGGCCGTGCGCGGACGGCTTGACGAGCGGTTCCTTTCTGTTCATTAATGCAGCAGCTTCCATGACTTTCCATTCCCTTCTGATCTCCGCGTTTGAGATCGGGAGGGCATGGAAAAACCCCTAGCCATTCAGATTTGTATCTGAACCCAGACAGATGGGAGGGGGAAGAAGTGAGAGTGAGATGGGTGATCGATTGTAAACACTGTCGTGTTTGTATCGATTCCCCAGCTACATAGGGCGATTTATATCTGCCCTCTCCTCTTTTTCTTCCACCTCCTGTATATATATATGTATGTACATATTTATATGCATGTGTATATATAAACATTCATCATGCTCAGATGCTTCTTATGGTCAGACTGATGGCTGGGCCCATAGTAATTTCTGTTGGCCCGCTATTTCTGTTTGATAGTAAGAGGATCTTTAGGCTTAAAAGAGCCTTAGATTCCATCCTTTCATGTAAAAAGGAGCATCAGGAGTCTTCGGTCTTTGAGCCGCAGGAGGGTCTATATTTTATTTGTTTAAAATAAGACCTTATTGTCCTGTAGAGTTTTCTGAGCATGTAGTCAGAAAAATTAAGGGGTTTTTGGGCAAACTGAAGTTGATAGGCTGGCTAGTATATATTGTGCAGGCGACAAAAAAGGGCTGCCTCTTAGCCACCTGTTGTTTAGAGTAACTTCTCATCTGTTGTTTTCTAGAGTAGTTTGAGTTATCACTCGTCACTTCAGTTACTATGCATGTTTAGGTCGGCCTTAATCGGCCACCTGGCATTGTTTGCTTGTGAGCTTCACTTTCTTTCTCTTATCCATGAGATTTGGAGGTGAAGCCCAGGCTTCACTAGGCTTGTGGCCCTGTAAGAAGGCCCGTAGTTTAGCGGCCAGGCTAGAGCTAGGTTAGGTGTGTTATTTACATATAACTCTATGTATACTATCCCTTGTCAGGTTGTATAGTTCCTAGTTCTGGCCTCCTCCCGAAGGAGTTGTTAGGCCCATTATCCCCTTGTTTTTGTAGGTGCAATTGTGAGTTTAACAGTTAGGTTGTAGACTGTTTTTAGACTTCCTGATGCTGTTATCTCAGGTGGTAGCCCTTATCTTTGCATAGATAAGTCATGCTGTGTGTGATAGGCCCCACTTTCTAGAACTTTTATGCTATGGAAAATGTGTTTCTTCCTCTGAGCCACTTGTTTTCTTTATCAAGTTTGAGTTAACGTTGCTAGTGTTTAGCATCCATCCTCTATGGCTCAGTACTGATTTGAGAATCTGTATGGAGAGAATTATTTTCCTCTTTGGAAATAGCATATACATTAAAGTGCTGCATTTGCTTTGAAGTTCTAGACTTTTGCCCTACATTGTATGTGAGCTTACTTATGCTGCCACAGGTTAGCACCTGTTCTCATAATAGCAGGCTTTTTCATGTAGCTGCTTTTGGAGACATTGGTGACCTAATATTCCCCATTTGCAGGTTTATTGGTGTTACTGAGTGCATCACCTGTTGGATTGCATACTCAGGGTAGTATAGAACCACTTGAGAAAAGCTGGTTTCTATTAGCTCCCTTTTTGTGATCTTGTTAACAGCTATATTGCATATAACTTTGGTTAATTAGCCTCCTTCTAGTTAGCAATTATATATCTAACAAGTGCTGTTAGTTACAGTGTTTCACGAGCTGAAGCCACGTTGTAGCGTTGCCACATAAGGGGAAGCCAATTATAGCCAATAATAATAATACATTGACTATTATCTGTAAATAGCTTTCTCCTGTATGTTGTTTTCTCCCTATATGTTGTCTGTGTTTTACCCTGCTTTATGCTCCCGCGAGATGTCGCTCGCGCTACGTCGTCACGTGACGTTACGTCATTACAGCGGGACGTTTACAATGTTTTTTTTTCCTTTATAAGGAACCGGCACGCCGGTGTTTGGCAGCGCGTCTTTTCTACATATAAATCTTTTCCCTCTTGCCTTGTTTTCCGACTGTTTTTGTGCTGTGCTGTTTTCTTGCTATCTCTTGTGGAGTATATTGTTTTTTTTCCCGGATTACTCGCCCAAGAGGACTCAAAACAGTTGGATTATACCTGTAGGTATGGATTATACCGGGGTGCCTCAACCTAGGTCCAGATGCTTTATCTCGTGCCTGTGAGCTAGACCAGGTGCACTGCTTAGCCATAACAACATCAAAACATTCGTCAGACATTCCTAATACACTGGATGAAATAGCTCAAGCCCAGAAGAATGACACTACCATATCTCACCTGCAATCAGATAAAAAAATCAGGAAAGTTCAAGGACAGCACATTACCTTTGAGGACCACCAGGGGGTATAGTATCGCCGAGTACCTGTAAGAAACAATGGAGACAAGTTTCAAGTGGTCGTACCTCAGGCATTAATACCAACTTTCCTCCATTACTTCCACGATAACCCTCTGGGGGGACATCTTGGCCGGTTAAAAACACTGCTGAGGCTTTTTGAGGTTGCATGGTGGCCTAGTGTCCGCAAAGACGTCTGGCAATACATCAAGGGCTGCGACACCTGTCAAAAATACAAGCATGACAACACAAAACCAAGTGGCTTCCTACAAAGCACGCAGGTGACAGAACCAGGGCACACGTTGGGAATGGATTTGATGGGGCCATTTCCTCTTAGTAAAAAACAAAATGCTTACCTCCTTATGGTAGTTGACTACTACACAAAATGGGTGGAAATGTTCCCTCTCAGAGATGGCAAGACACAGAAAATCGTCAGAATTCTCAAGGATGAGATCTTCACCCGCTGGGGCGTACCAAAATACAACATATCTGACCGTGGAGCACAATTTACCTCCAATGTTCTGGCCGAGCTCTGCAAGACCTGGGGCATTTCCCAAAAACTCACGACCAGTTATCACCCTCAAACAAACCTGACCGAAAGGATTAACAAGACAGTTAAAACTATGATTGCATCATATGTGGGACAGAACCATCAAACGTGGGACCAGTGGTTATCCGAATTTCGTTTTGCCATCAATACAGCTTACCAGGAAACCACTGGCAAAACTCCAGCAGAGTTGATGCTGGGCAGGCAGCTTCATGGGCCATTGGAGAGGTTGATCTTCAGACCACCTGCACCAGATCAAGCCTCATATCATCTGCTGGAAAGACAGAACATCATGGCAGAAGAGGTAAAATCTAGAATGAAAGTGCAGCAATCCAGACAAGCTAGATACTACAATACCCGTAGGAAAGATGTGCAGTTTCACTCGGGAGATCAAGTCTGGATTAGAACACATCCACTTTCATCAGCCTCAAACAAATACTCTGCTAAGCTAGCGCCCAAGTGGGAGGGACCAGCTGAAATAATCAAAAAAATGGGGCCAATAAATTATACAGTTCGTTGGGGAGACCCACTTAAAACTGAAAATGTAAATGTGGTTAACCTGAAGCGCTGGTATGGACGCTCTCCTCCGACGCCGCAGGCTGGGGGGAGGGATTTATGTAGCGTTGCCACATAAGGGGAAGCCATTTACAGCCAATAATAATAATACATTGACTATTATCTGTAAATAGCTTTCTCCTGTATGTTGTTTTCTCCCTATATGTTGTCTGTGTTTTACCCTGCTTTATGCTCCCGCGAGATGTCGCTTGCGCTATGTCGTCACGTGACGTTACGTCATTACAGCGGGACGTTTACAATGTTTTTTTCCCTTTATAAGGAACCGGCACGCCGGTGTTTGGCAGCGCGTCTTTTCTACATATAAATCTTTTTCCTCTTGCCTCGTTTTCCGTTTTGTGCTGTGCTGTTTTCTCGCCATCTCTTGTGGAGTATATTGTTTTTTTTCCTGGATTACTCGCCCAAGAGGACTCAAAACAGTTGGATTATACCTGTAGGATCCTGCTCACGGACTGGTTGTTTCCCCGGTGAGACTGCTCCTATATAAACTTTGCAACGCGCTGGACTCTAGAGACTTTTCAGACACACACGCACACACACATACACACACACATTTTTTTATCTTGGATGTTTAACCTGTTTTTTTGGTGGTGTACACGGATTGAATTGTAAATACACTTAGGTTTATTGTTGACATCTGTCTCCTGTTGTATTTCTTTTTTTTTGTTTCCTGCTGTTTAAGAGGCGTAAACGTTCCCTTTATTTAGTGTAACTTCCTGGCCTATTAACTGGAGTGTTACAATGTGTCATTAGAATGGTAGGCCCCAACAGGCCTCCTTTCTAGTTCACATGCTGGCACAGTTTGTGTTTTATTCTGTGTGATGAGCAGGGTGGGTGAGAACCGTGTGGGAACGGCGCGAGGCCGGTGACGCAAGTGATAATGAGCATCACCTGCGAGGCGCGCCGGCCTTGCATCTCATGGAGGAGCTCCGGAGGCATAAAAGGAGGAGCGATGACAGTGAAGGACGAGAGAGGACCAGGCCTGGATATTATTTTATGTTTCATTATGTTTGTGTGGCCGGCAGACGTCTGCGAGGGTCTGCCGGCATTACTTTCATTTTGTATTTGTTTATTTATATATAAAATTTTTGTTGAACGTTCGCCGGTTCCCGCCTCCTTCTTCCCACATCTACGAACCGTGTTACATTCTGCAAACAGGCTGAACGCCACTTGTTGCTGAGATTGCAGGCCCCGAGGGGCCTCCTCTTTAACTGCCTTTTGGCAGGATGCCTGGGAATCCGAGAACCCATACCACTGTCGGCCACGCCCCACCTCTGTTGAGTAGGCCTTAAGCAGGCCTCTCGTGGAGTATGGCGGCGTAATGTGCATTCCTTCTCTAAGTAGTGCGTGAAAGGTTTTCCACTGAATGCATGGCCTGATGGTTGATATGGTCTTGGACTGGCTGATGCCACGTGTTTACTATGGTAGGCCCTAATAAGGCCTCCTTTTTAGTTTACATGTTGGCACAGTGTGTGTTATATGGACAAACGAGCTGATTGCCACTTGTTGCTGAGATTGTAGGCCCTATAGGCCTCCTTTTTAGCTGACATTCTGGCAGGATGCTTGTGAATCCAATACCACCATCGGCCACACCCCACCCCACCTTAAGCAGGCCTCTCACCTCTTGGAGTAGGTGGCGTAATATGCACTCCTTCTAGAAACTAATCGTTGAATGCATGGCCTAATGGTTGGTATTGTTATGGTCGCCACCTGTTGATGCCACGTGTTTACTAAGGTAGGCCCTATGGGCCTCCTGCGTGGCATGTTGGAGTTCAGTTATGTACTCCTCTCACTTTAAGAGTAAAAAGGTGCTTTTTCCGAGTAATGTTTCTGAGTGGCTGACCTCTCAGCGTGAGTTCTGGTGGTAGAACCTTACTGAGGTTTGGTTATAACTACATCAGCCTCCTTGAGTCTGGATGGGTTGTCATGTGGGCACTTTGCAGTTTAACTACTGTCATTTAGTCATATGTCCTGCTCCTAGCAAGACAGATGTTCAAGGTGGCCCTCACAAGCCACCATTGAATGTCCTTTCATGATTATGTGCCCACAGTGTGACTGATCATGGGTTGTAGGCTTCCATGAGGCCTCCTCCTGAGGTTCAGCCCTAGGCTGGTTTGTTCTCCCCTGTATCAGGGTTTCTAGCGCACAGTCTGTATTTTTACTCTACAGTTGCTGAACGGCACTTGTCGCTGAGATTGTAGGCCCCACTAGGCCTCCTTTTTAGTTGATCTGTTGGCAGGATGCTTTGGAAAAGACCTGACCACCTTAAAAAGGCCATGCCCCACCTCGACGGATAGGCCCTAATCAGGCCTGTTCACGTTGGGTGGTAGCGTTCTATGTATTTCTTCTGAGGAAGTTTCAATACTAAATACATGGCTTTTGGGTGGACTGGTTATGGCAGCCACTTGCTGATGCCATATGTTTACTAAGATAGGCCTCTTCTCTGCCTCCGGTGTAGCATTTGGAGTTCAGCTGCGTACTCTTCTCGCTGTGAGAATTTGTGGTGCTTTTCCAAGTACTTTGAGTAGCTAGCCCCTCAGGGTGTATGCTGTGGTGAAACCTTACTGAGGTTTGGTTTGAACTGCATCCATCTCCCTGAGCCTGATCTTACATTAGTTGAGCTAATAGCCACCTAGATGTCTAAGGTGGATCTATTCAATGCTCCTAGAGATGGCCACTGGACTTATGCCATATGTCTAAAGGTTGCTAGGCCCTATGGGCCGCCTTTTTCAACATAGTGGTATATGTTGACGTGTATTTCTCTCTGAGAACTTTTATATACACTTCTGGTTGGCCAGGGGCCCAGATGATATTTAACCTCCTTTGTGTCGGTTATTTATCATTCTTCGGTGCCTAAGAACACTGCTACGAGCTGATGCCACGTGTTTGTTGAGGTGATAGGCCCGCACGGGCCTTCTTTGACTATGTGTTGCCATATGTTGTACTCCTCTTGCTTGAAAGACTAAAAAGGTGCTTTTACTGAGTACACTGCTCATTGGATTGTGTTGGGTAGATTATCATGCGGGCACTTTGCAGCCTCTTATGCTGCCATTGAAGTTGCCTGTCTGCTGCCAGCAAGACAGGTGTTCTGGGTGGCCCCTCCAGGCCACTTTCTGAATATACTTCTGTATCATATTCAGTTACTTTCATGCTGTAGGCCTGTTTAGAAAATGAAAGTGAAAAAAAAAAAGATATTTTATATGTTGTAGCCAAATGGTTAGAGAGTCATTGTAACCCGAAGATTGTGGGTTTGAGTCTCAGTATCGGCAGGAAATGTAGGTGAATGAATAGCACTCTCTTCCATTTTCATTACCCACAACTGAGGTGCTTGAGCAAGGCATCTAAACCCAAATGGCTGCCCGGGAGCCACAGCAAAACAGTCTGCCTACTGCTCCGAGTGTGTGTTCACTGTGTGTGTGTGTGTTCAATACTCACTGCTGTGTGTGTGCGCTTGGATGGGTGAAATGCAGAGCACAAATTCCGAGTATGGGACACCATACTTGGCTTCACGTCAATTCCGCTTTCAATCTGATTTTATTTTGAGGGGTTTTCTGTACAATTACTTTAATATTTAATGTTTTTTTTCCACTGTGGGTGAACATTTAAACATAATATATTCCAAAATATATACAAGAGAATAATAGTGTGCAAGTCAAAAATGATTGTGGACAGACATAAACTAATATAATATAAAACTAACATAAGTTTTTAGTGTTCAGTGTTTTAAGGTGAACGGTCCTGCTGACATTTTAATGCTAATCAACAATAGAACACTTGCTTGATAGTCTCATATCTTTATGCATAAGCTCATGTTTATTGTAGTCTGTGCAAAAGTCAGCAGAGATTAAAAGTGTGAAATTATCTCACAGATATGTGAAATGTCCCCTTTGTGGTTGATGTGTGATTTTAGTAATTAATCATGATGTTGCTTAGTTTTTAGCCTAAATTATACCAAAGTGTAAAGTTGTCATCAGGTAAATGAGGCAGAAGATGAACTCTGGTCTCAGTAAAACAGTCCAGGATTGAGTAAGTATATGTGTTTACAACACTACAGGTTATTATTCAGCACATGCAGTAGGGGATCTGTTCTGCAATTCTGAGTGAGAAGTTAAAGTCTTGCATTATATTTTTACCAATTTTCTTTTTCTTTCTATTTGTGAAATTGTCTGCATAGGTGAAAATGATCTCTCACTGTGACAAACACACAATAGCAGCCTGTGTAAGTCAGCTGACCTTACACCCACCTACACACCTCCATCATATTTACCACATCATGTCTATTCACTGTTTATCACTGGCCCCAACTGCTGCAAAACAACAAACTGATACAAACACTTATGTTGTGCAATCAAATTACTTCTTAAAGGGTTAGTTCACCCAAAAATATAAATTCTGTCATTAATTACTCACCATCATGCCCTTCCACATCCATAAGACATTTAAAAGTCATTTGTTCATCTTCAGAATACAAATTAAAGGGTTAGTTCACCCCAAAATTAAAATTCTGTAATTTATTACTTACCCTCATGCCGTTTCACACCCTTAAGAAAACCATCGTTCATCTTCGGAACACAAATTAAGATATTTTGCTTGAAATCCAATGGCTCCGTGAGGCCTCCATAGGAAGCAATGTCACTTCCTCTCTCAAGATCCATAAAGGTACTAAAAACATATTTAAATCGGTTCATGTGAGTACAGTGGTTCAATATCAATATTATAAAGCGACGAGAATATTTTTGGAGCGCCAAAAATAACAAAATAACTATGGCGTTATTTTACTGTCAATTGTCGAGAGCACATTATTGTGACGCGAGAGCATATCAATGTAATGCACGAGCGCAAATCTGTCCGCTCGCCCGCGGATTTCCTCTGCTCTCGCGCAAATCTGTCCGCTCGCGCGCGGATTTCCTTTGCTCTCGCGCAAATCTGGACGCGCGCGCTCAAATATACAGTGCTCTCTTATGAACTGCCTCTCCTCTCGCTCAGATATTGCGTGTGCACGCTCAAACTGTTTCCTGCGTGCTCAAACGTGTCCTGCGCGCTCAAACTGCACATGTGCGCTCACGAATCTCTCCGTGCTCTTGCAGAAATTAATTTGCTTTTGGATTAAATGCTGTCAAAAGTTATAAACCAATCAGAAGAGACGACTGATCCATGAAAATGCTACATGGAATCTTATTGGCTGAGAGTGAACTGCGCCTGGAATTCTTTCGACAAAAATATATATTTTATTTCTTTACAATTTAATAATATTTATCAAATGTAACCTAGTCTAACTGCATCACATTACAGGTCAAACCCCTATTTATCTAAACAAACAAACAAAAAATGTTTCTTAAAGTTATTGTGGTCATATGTTTTGTGTTGAAATTTTTTTTTTTAAAAATAGGTAACATTTTACAATATGGTTTTTATTTGTTAACATTAGTTAATGTATTATCTAACATGAACTAACAATGTGCAATACATTACTGTAATTATTAATCTTTGTTAACGTTAAAAATACAGCTGTTTGTTGGTTGTTTACTTCACAGTGCATTTAATAATGTTAACAAATACAACATTTGATTTTAATAACGTATTAGTAAATGTTGAAATTAACATTAACAAATATTAATAAATGCTGAAGAAGAGCAATTCATTATTAGTTAATGTTAACTAATGCAGTTAAATAATGTTAACGCAACCTTATTGTAAAGTATTACCAACAAACATCTTCTGATTTAAGACCGAACAAGATCAGGGTCAAATCGTCATTCCCTTAATACTTAATGTGGAGATCACATACCACCATAGTCAATTTCTTTTGAGGTCTGGTATAAAACATGACATACAAAAATACCTAAGCTCTTGTGTATGCACGATTAAGCAAAAGAACGCGATCTTATTCCTAAATGACAACGATTCGGTTATGTCTATTAAACCTTTTGAAATTACAATCATACCAGAATATTTAAACCTGCTTTTGCATTGCTGCTGAAAGCAGTGGTCATGTAAGCTATATGTTTTAAACAGCTTCACAAAGTGTTTTCAACAACATACTATTGCTACATCTGTGTTGCAAACATTAAATAATAATGCAAGTATTGCAATAACAATTTATAGTCTGAATATACACTGATTTCAGCAATTAAAATAAGTAGCTAAATGAATGTTGAAACTAATGTTGTTACACTGTTCTGCCAGTAGGTGGTGACCAGTGACTGTTAAAATGTATTTGATGTATCAGAATGTATTTGATGTATCAGAATCATTAATTCCAGACCTCAAAAGAAATTGACTATGGTGGTATGTGATCTCCACATTAAGTATTAAGGGAATGACGATTTGACCCTGATCTTGTTCGGTCTTAAATCAGAAGATGTTTGTTGGTAATACTTTACAATAAGGTTGCGTTAACATTATTTAACTGCATTAGTTAACATTAACTAATAATGAATTGCTCTTCTTCAGCATTTATTAATATTTGTTAATGTTAATTTCAACATTTACTAATACGTTATTAAAATCAAATGTTGTATTTGTTAACATTATTAAATGCACTGTGAAGTAAACAACCAACAAACAGCTGTATTTTTAACGTTAACAAAGATTAATAATTACAGTAATGTATTGCACATTGTTAGTTCATGTTAGATAATACATTAACTAATGTTAACAAATAAAAACCATATTGTAAAATGTTACCTATTTTTTTTAAAAAAAATTTCAACACAAAACGTATGACCACAATAACTTTAAGAAACATTTTTTGTTTGTTTGTTTAGATAAATAGGGGTTTGACCTGTAATGTGATGCAGTTAGACTAGGTTACATTTGATAAATATTATTAAATTGTAAAGAAATAAAATATATATTTTTGTCGAAAGAATTCCAGGCGCAGTTCACTCTCAGCCAATAAGATTCCATGTAGCATTTTCATGGATCAGTCGTCTCTTCTGATTGGTTTATAACTTTTGACAGCATTTAATCCAAAAGCAAATTAATTTCTGCAAGAGCACGGAGAGATTCGTGAGCGCACATGTGCAGTTTGAGCGCGCAGGACACGTTTGAGCACGCAGGAAACAGTTTGAGCGTGCACACGCAATATCTGAGCGAGAGGAGAGGCAGTTCATAAGAGAGCACTGTATATTTGAGCGCGCGCGTCCAGATTTGCGCGAGAGCAAAGGAAATCCGCGCGCGAGCGGACAGATTTGCGCGAGAGCAGAGGAAATCCGCGGGCGAGCGGACAGATTTGCGCTCGCGCATTACATTGATATGCTCTCGCGTCACAATAATGTGCTCTCGACAATTGACAGTAAAATAACGCCATAAATAACGACTTATTTAGTGATGGCCGATTTCAAAACAATGCTTCAGGAAGCATCAGAGCACAGTGAATTAGTGTGTCGAATCTGCTGTTCGGAGCGCCAAAGTCACGTGATTTCACCATTTCATTGTATTTTTGATGTGTTCGTATTCAAACTCCAGTTCTGACCGCATCAAGGGCAAAATACAAACAACACGTGCTGCTGTGCTGGGGGAAACATAGCCTACATACGGCTCACGTGTCTATGGTCTGAACGCAGAGGTGAATGAGCCTCACTTTTGTGACATTTGATTTATCTGCTGTAATGCGATCTCATGCAAACATATTTTCCATTTGTGCTGGTAGATCACAGCAAAACAATCCACGTGCACACAAACCTCTGCTCTGGTCGCGTCGCAGGAAAACGCATTTTTGTGTTGTAGCACTGAGGAAACGAACACCAACTATGTCTCTGAATGACAAGAGACCGAGGCGAGAGAAGTGATACTTCCTCATGCATAATACCGCAATTATAATCGTATGCCTACTACAGTGCAGTGATTGGATTAAATGAACTTTAAGTCATGCATAAATGCAGAAACTGTTGACGTCAGCAAGTTCGACCAGCCCATACTTGGAGCCAACCAGGGGTGAGTTTCCCGAAAGCATCGTTGGTGAACTATGGTCGTAAGTCCCATTGAACTCTATTGGTAACGACGGAACTTACGACCATAGTTCGCTTTGGGAAACGCACCCCTGCACTCCGGATCTTGCCAGTGGTACACGATGACGTCAGATTTTGTGACGTTGCACTGACTTTGCTTTTCAAACCGGAAGACAGAAATCGCTCTGAAAAATGCAAAAATAACTAATTTCAAATTATAAATAAAATTAATGAGTACCTTTAGTGTTTTCAATGATGTGCAGCCTATACATATCTGTTCACAGCTCGAAAAATGTGTTCAGGGGTTTCATGACCCTTTAACCACCATTTTCAAGGTCCAGAAACGTACTAAAGACAACATTAAAACAGTCAACGTGACTGCAGTGGTTCAACCTTAATTTTATGAAGTGATGAGAATACTTTTTTTGTGTGCAAATACAAAACAAAAATAACAACTTTATGTAACAGCATCTTCTCGTCTGTGTCATTCTCATATGTAGTTTACGTTCAGCGCTTCTAGGTTCTACATCAGAATGCTGGCTCAGTATAAGCCAAGGAATTTGGGAAGATGTTTCTCAGTCATGTTCATGGGTTAGAGAATGGGACCATCACAATAATAACTAGATAGAGATAATTTACCATTGTCAGTATTATCAAATAATCAGGATGTTGCCAGGTGAAAAAATAAAGAAAAGATCTGACAGGGTAAACAGAGTGATTGAAAGATTGTTTGTTGCAAATAACTATTTAATACGGTGGCGCATTGCTGCCACATACATATTATTTTTCCACTCACTTATGTCGTTCAAACGACATCTTTTCTCATTCGAACGACATTTTATGTCGTTCAAACTACATCTTTTCTCGTTCAAACGACATCTTTTCTCGTTCAAACGACATATGTCGTTTAAACGACATCTTTTCTCGTTCAAACGACATATTATGTCGTTCAAACGACATCTTTTCTCGTTCAAACGACATATTATTTCGTTCAAACGACATCTTTTCTCGTTCAAACAACAGATTTATGTCGTTCAAACGACATCTTTTGTCGTTAAAACCACATATTTTGTACGTGACGTGTACGAGAAATAACTTTATCTGATCTATAATAGAGAATATAGACTAGCCCTGTGTCTCAATCAGCTCCCTAGTTCAGTAGTCAGGGCACTGACCAGGGAGTCGGCCATTTTAAGGGCTGTCTCAATCGCAGAATCCTTCCAGGGCACTGAAACGTTCGCTCCCTGAAAAGTCCCACAATGCACCGTGAAAACCAGGGAGCATCGATGCTCACTATGCTCCCTTAACGGAAGTTCTGAAGCGCGAAACTTGAATCACATGAGCCAACTCACTACACATAACGATACGCGATAGATGTTTTTAAAAATACAAACCGTTATTTTATTATATTTCAGCATAAGGGTCATTCTACAGAAACGTCCACTTTTCTGTCCCTAGACTTTACAGAAATATTACACTTAAAAAACACTTTAGGATTACAATTTTTTTATATTTTAATATGAAACAATATGTTATTTGAACAATGAAACCTTGTTGAGCCATCAATGTGGCAATATTTGTTTTTTAATTAATTATAAAAATTCCAAGCGCCACAGAAGTGCTCGTCCCCACAGTCATGTACAGAGGGAACGTGCTTTATTTTGAGCTCACAAACAGGTTTTTCTACCATTTCAAATACAATAATGTATGCATAACTATCAAATGTATAATGTAAATGACATAAAAAAAACAAATGCTAAATAAATATTATAAAATTTTTAATGAATGTAGTTGTCCCCTGGTGTTGTGTCACTGGTGTTACCTTTAACAAAAATCTCTTATTTTGAAAGAAAAAAATCACACTGATGGCATCACTTGACTTCCTTCTTCCTATTTCCTGAAGATCAATGAAGAAAGACCAATGAAAAGTCCACTGTCTCTTTTCAGTTATCAGAAATTTTAATTATAAAATCATATTTTCATATGAAGCTTTTAGTTGAAGTCACTGGTGTGACCTACTTTATCGCTAGGGAATTTTAAAAAACTAGAATACAAATGGATTAAATTACTTGATTTAGTGAATATATCATAATTTACAACATGTGGATTGATTCCTTGCAGCAGCCATTTTGTAAAATGCATTTTTCATGAAAAATGTCACTGGTGTTACTGTCACTGGTGTTACCTTTTTATGAAAATATCACTGGTGGTACCGTCACTGGTGTTACCGTTTATAGATAAACTTTATTTAAAGCTATTCATTTAGTTATTTTGCATAAAAAAGCACTAAGATTACATGATTCTAACTTTTCTTTCTCATTGTTAATCCTCCTTTGGTCAGATATGGCTAAATTAAGGGGATTTGGCTAAATTCAGTGCAGCGACTTTACAGACAGTTTTAAAATGTTGTTTATAATCTTTTTCTGACTGCTTTCACTAAGTGTCAATGATAGTCTTTTATTGTACACCAAATGTAAAATTTAGTCCAAACTACTTAATTATAGTTGAAAAATTAAGGATCTTTGGTCCTATGTATACGTCACTGGTGATTCATTGTGTCACTGGTGTTACTGTTTTTTGTCTGTCACATTAAATAAAATGTCATATGTGACATGATAATAATTTTACATTCATTGAATTCTGCTACACTCAAGAATTAAGATGTAAAGGATTGTATCATTACTTGTTTATATAGGTTTTTCAAATATTTTTATTGTTATAGCAAATACATGGTTGCGCAATTGAATTAACATCATTCAATCACACTTTTAACTAACCTGATTAAAATATATAACACATAATCTCCTTATTTCTTGCATTATCATTATTATTCTGTAACTCTGACTGCATGTGCTGAAAAAAATGAGAAATAATATTTCATAAAAATGTTTAAAAATGCCAGAGAAGTAAGGTAACACCAGTGACAAAAAGAGGGGACATGCAGTCTTTAAATAAATGTACAAAAAAAATAAAAAATCATTAAGCTGTCATTTATGTGTATTCATAAAGTCCAAGTGTAATATAATAATGTGTTCTAAGTTTAAATGTTAAAAAAAGAAATACATTTTAAGACATTTTGTCATACCAAAAGTGGACGTTTCTGTAGAATGACCCATAAACATACATTGCTAGACAGGTAATGAACATAATCTAGCTAACATTTATAATTTATTCACGGCTGAAATGTTGCACGTATAAGTAACAAGCAAATACTTAATCATAATGTACTTTAAATAACATTACAAGTAATGTCAGAAAATATCAGCTCTGTTGTTGTTCATAAATACCAGTAGTGATGTTGTAAGATGAGGACATTGTCACGTTGCCGGAAATAGAGTCATAAGTGTCCCAATGTGTAGTGAACCAGCATCTTTTACTGTCCTTATCAGTGCCCGAATTCGTGTACACGATATACTGATTCACGAGCTCGGGAGCTAGGGAACTGATTGAGACACACCCTAGATCAGTGCCTTTATCACACTTCCGCACTCGAAAAGCAGAAGCAAATATAGTGTAAAATACCTTTCAAAGGAATGAACACAATATTATTGTTTTATTGGCCTATATGCAGTTTCTAATAGCCTAATAAAGCACAATTTTATCATTTAGCATTCCTTATTTTCTGGAAAATATAGGTTTATTGGCCTCAATGAGTCTGAGACTCCCGGTCAGAGATTGTGTCTCAGACGACATTAAATATTTTGTGAATATTTGTAAATATTCGTGGCATGACAGGTGGAAAAATGACTATACTGCAGTTCTGTGGATGTTTTGCCTAGGCAAGGTTATTAGCCTTTAGTTAACTAAAATAAATAAATAAACTATTAAAAATATTTATGCTGCAATATGAGAAAATATAAATATTAGTTGAAAATGCTATTTTTAATATAATTTCGTTTTTTTCCCCTGACCTTCAACCGATGCGATCCTTTCATTAACCAACAAGATTGTTAAATTAGAATTAAACGAAATTAGAATGAAGAAAAACAAATCCCATAGTTTTAGGCTATAGCCTATAGATGAAACAACAAAATATGAGGATTCTTGCATCACATGTAGCGCTTGTGTGAAAGGAATAAATAGCCTATTCCTATAGCTAGGCATACACAAAATATATTAAACCTAAATAATGAACATATTAAGAAAATGAAAGAAAAAAAACTGCGACAAGTAGGCTAGACCATCGATGAGTTTCGATTCATTTTTGAGAAGCAAGTCCACGGAAATGAATTGATTGTCTTTATTTTTCAAGCAATGTTATTGTGAGTGTACAAAAATAATAGTTATACCTACAGATTCGAATGGTGTTACTCTTATGACCATAAATGTCTGAGTATTTTAATTGTTTCCGCTTTTATAAGAAAATTCAAATGAACACACCGGCGCCACAGGCGCGCACGCAAGTCTCAGTTTTAGTAGCTACTTGACATTGCAGCCTGTTTATTGTCAAAATAAAATACAGTCAGCCAAATATAGAAAAAGTTACTCTGTTAATTTATTGTCTGTGTATAATCAGAACGTTTAGCTAAATAATAAATAGGCTATAGGCTATTTAACATCCAAAAACTGCACATTTGGATTTATGCCAAATGGGTTCCTATTTCAGTTTAGCTTTAAATTAATTTGTTTTGGCTTGACGTTTATATATTATATTTTTCATTCTTGTTCTGTTTTTCTGAATACCATTAAATTGAAAAGATTTGTAGCGCAAGGGGAACTAAAATAGCCTATGTAGTGATGCCCCCTATGGGATTAAAATGCCAACCTGGAACCGGGCCTGCGGTAAAAACGAATTTTTTACAAAAAATATGCAAAACATGCAATTTAGGCTATTTCCACAACAAATCCTTTAAATTGTTCTATGCAAATAAAATTAATTATATTGGCATTCATTAACCTATATTTTAAGCGAAACAACAACAGCCTAAAATTGCTAAATTTTGTTATAATATTCATTCAAGTTAATTTTACTGTACAAATGCAGAGTTAAAAAAAATAGTGTTTAAAAGATTACATATATTGGAAAAAATGGTAAGTAAATGTTAGCCACATAAAATATAGGTTAGCTAATGAATGCAAATATAATTTGTTTATTTTGACAATAGGCTGCGATGCCAAGTGCTACTAACTGATGGTGTGCGCGTGAGAGAGAGAGAAGGAGGTGGAAAAGAGGGAGAGAGAGAAGCGGATGGGAGGGGTTCGCCGACCCCGGGGCACGCCACCATATGGTCCTCCGCGAGATGGATAGCCGACTCCAGCGAAGTGGGGCGGTGGCACTGGACCCACTCGGCCGTTCTTTTTGGAAGCCGAGTGATATATTGTTCCAGTACCACTCGGTCGATGATCATCTCCACGTCGCTTCCGTCGGCCAGCAACCATTTGTGGCAGGAGTCCCGGACCTGTTGGTCCATCACGAAGGGTCCGCTGGATGATGGCCCTCTTCAGGTCGTCGAAGACCAGGAGATTCTGCAACGGAAGCTGCTGTGCCGCTACCTGGGACTCCCCGGAGAGCAGTGGGACCAGGCGCATCGGCCACTGGTCCCGCAGCCACCCATAGACTTCCGCCGACTTCTCAAAAAGATCTAGGAATGCCTCCGGGTCGTCCTCAGGCCCCATCTTGTTGAGTGGGAGATGGGCGGGCACAGCTCGTTGGACCATGGCTTCCGGCCGAACCTCCCGGTCCATCCAGCTCCGGAACCTTTCGCGGTCTTCCTGCTGGGCTAGGAGGACGGCCTGGAACCGCCTCTCCTGGTCTTGTCGCAGGTCCAGCAGGGCCTGGTGTTGATCATGTTGCATGACCGCGAGGGATGTAATCATCTCCGCAAATGGTGGCATCGGAGGACATCTTTCCTCCCGGGTTTTGGCACCATTGTAACAAAGTTTGTAATGTAGGAGGAAAGATGACAGGGTCGGCTTTGACTACTGGTTGCTTTTATTCAATTCAAAATAAGAGGTGTGCAGACAGGCACAAAACAGTCAAAAATCAACATCAAGTCACTCCAAATAAACACAACAGAAATCCAGGAGTGTGGCAGCCAGTAGTCCCTCTCTCTCTCGCTCACTCCTGCTTCTCCTGGCATTTTATACTCTCTCCACGCCAATTACTGAAACAAGAGACAGGTGTTTGTTATTTGCGCTTAATCCACTCACTCACCACGCCTCCTGCCTCTCTCTCTCGCTGCAGAATTCGCTGAATCACGCCCCCCTTGCCACAGACATTGTTTTGTTTTTTCTAGTGAACATTTATAAAAGCTACTTAAATGCCCTAATTGAACTAAGGCCTAATCCTAGCTTAGTCTAAGCCCTGTCTGTGAAACCAGGCCCATGTTGCTTAAAGCCCTTTGAAGCTGCACTAAAACTGTAATTTTGACCTTCAACAGGGGGGTCCATTGAAGTCCACTATAAGGAGAATAATCCTGGAATGTTTTCATCAAAAACCTTAATTTCTTTTCGACTGAAGAAAGAAAGACATGAACATCTTGGATGACATGGGGGTGAGTAAATTATCAGGAAATTTTTATTAGAAACATCACAATTACACTGTGTCGTCTGTTACATATGAACTACTGAACAGATATTTAGAAGTTTAGTTTGAAGTGCAAAGTATTAAAAATCAACATGTGTAAATAAAGCTCTGTAGTGTGATGTAGTGTGTCCCATCAGGTAACCAAAAGTTCTATGCACACCTGAGGTCTTTACACCCACTTGAACACTTGGGCTAAATACAGGAAATACATTAAGTGAGTAGAGTGTAAAGAGTGGTCAAGTGGTCAAGTGTAAAGACCACAAGTGTGTGTACTGGGTCAGACCCACAGTTTCAAAAATCAAAGAGAAACAAAGCATCATCAAGCTCCAAACAATGCACAGACTGAAGGCCAGAGTGGGTCATTGTATATGAGTGGAGCAGAGTGAAACAGGTTTCCCCTCTCAAAACACTGTGTGCAAACAACAAATGTTGGAAAGATACACTCACTGCATGCCATAATACTACCAAAAAATACAGAAATCTTAGATGGACAAAAAGTGTGCAAATACAGTTAATTACATCTGGGACATCACCAGACCTCTTAAATGGACAAATAGACCATTTACGAGTTCACACTTACATATAATTAAGGCAATGCGTATTTGTCATGCTGTCAAGGGGGAGGGATCCAAGCTCGGAATTTTGCCCCAAACCCAGAGTTCTCCCCCCAGTTGAGATAGGAATAGTTAGGACAACAAGTGAGGAGATGGGGTGGAGGAAGGATGCTGATAAACTATCAACGATCAGAGGTAAGTCTGCTGTATATATTCCTGTTATCGTTAATTGAGTTGATTAACTTAATGCACTCCTCTCATTGTCACAAAGGTCAACAACACCATCATTCCACTCATCAGCACAAGATCACCATGCTCCACCCACCCACGATCGATCTAATTCCCTGCACCTGCACACTCTCATCAACGCAGCCTATATCAACCATCTGTCCCTTTACTTCAGTGTCGGGTCAAGTCTATGACAAGCTCATAAGACCCCTTACCTGCAAACTTACCGGAGTACTTACCTGTGGAATACTGACCTGTGGAATACTGACCTGTCTTCTGTCATCTGTCTGCTGTTATCTGTTCTCCATCATCTGCCCCTGATGACGTGACTAAAGAAAACAATCTGAATGTCCATGAAAACTAACACAAACTGAACATAACTGTGACATAACACCCCCTCCGAGTAGGCGTGACCTCTTGCCATAAGAAGAACAAAAACAGGGAGAGCTGATGTTAGGAGATCCCAGGGCTGATGGGCCTGAGTGACAATGCTGGTCTGGAGACCAAGGTGAGGGTGCAGTGACGAGAGCTTGAGGTGTAACTTGAGCATTCAAGGACTGAGGAGGAGCCAGTGCGACAGAGGACCCAGGTGGAGCCGCTGGGAGGATGGAGCCTACTGGAGCCAAAGGGGTGGAAAGCCAGAGCGCTGTGAATGTCTTGTAAGCCCGCAGTGCAGGCATGGTGACGGATGGCCGAGGTGAAGCCGGTGGGAAAAGGCAGTCTGGTGGAGCCGAGGGTGGGAGGAGCCAAGGTGGAGGTGTAAGAGGGAAGTTAGGAGGGATCAAAGATGATAATTCACTGTCATTAAGCTGGGCTGAACCAGCAGCGATGAAGGCACAGATGATAATACAGATGATTCAGGTTAGGGAATGGTGGAAAGCAGTACATCCGAGACCCAGCCTATCATACAGTCCTCAGTCTCAAGCTCCACCAAGACTCCCACTGTTACAATGGTTGCCGGCTCACACCCCTGGTCAGACTCACTTTTGGGGCATCAGCTCCAGGGCAATGGTTGGCGCTGTCATCACAGGCTGCTCACTTATGCTAAGCGGATGCTCTCAGACATCATCGCAGGCGGCTTGATGGCAGGTGTTCAAAAACTGTGTGACACATAAAAGACATGTTTTACCAGTCAATTTCTTACATTTTTTTTTTATGTATAATAGAGTTGTATTTGGTTTACATGTTTTTTGTTGTGAATTCTCTCCTTTTAAGTTTAAAGTTCGTTATGTGTGTGACGTTTTAAGTTTTGACTTAACGTAGTGCAGTTTTCTTGCGTGTATGAGCTCAGCATATCTGCCTATTCACTATCACTCCAGCGGAGCAGTCAGATCGCACACTCTCACTAAAGTGCAGCATTCATGCGCAAGAGAAAGTTAATGACAAGTAAGTTTTAATTCAGTGTATATTGTAATTAATGCAGATCGTTACACTGTATTGCAGCAGTATTAGATTTAGTTCATTATGTTCTTTATGCTTCGCGATCTTTCTGAATGTAATTTGATCCTGTTTAACGAGCGGATTTGTGCCGCTAGCATCGCGGCTAGTATCAGTAATGTTTATTAAAGTTGTTTGCTCCAAGTTTAACATTTCTCAGTTAGATCATATCATCCTGTGGTCGCTATTATTACTGCCTGTATTACTCATTACCCTATATAATTCATATTTTGGGGGTTTTGTAATCTTTATTACACTGCAGCTTAATATTGCTGACTCATGCTGATATTACTGTCATATTTATATATCAGTTCTTTATGTAAGTTGTTTATCATTCAGTTTGTAATCTGTTAAATTGTTGATTATATTTAGAAAATGAATATTTATTTCTGTTATTTTAGTTATTTCAGAAAACTACCTCAAGTACACTTCTTTGTGTATATGGTCACTCTTGTGCAATAAACAGTTCAAATCTATCTGATGACTCCGACTCCCTGACCAGAGTTCTGCAGCGGTCAATAACATATACACCAGCTTTCATTGGGGAAATCCCCAACATTGGTCCTTCGAGCCGGAGCTATTGACTACTGTAGTGATGTCATCGGAAGAGCAAGCCACCTCTCTACCTCATGCTGAGATGTCAGACAGGCCCTCACGGCAGCGCCGCACACCCAAGCATCTGGAGGAGTATCATCTTGACTATGGCCATCACCGACCTGCACTTTCCTCCCCACCTACAGCAGAGGTGCCAGCGGAGCAGAGAGGAGCAGCAGCCGCAGTGAGCCCCACTAGTCAGTCACGACCAGTCTCCAGCCAGGGTGAGCACCCAGACACAAGCTCCACGGACTTGTTAAGCATGAGTTCACTGAGAAAAATCTTGAAGTCCATTTCTGATAAGGAACTGAAACAGTATGAGAAACGACAGCGTCGACGCAAAGAGCTGATGGAACATATTACATCGTTCCTGAGAGAAGAGGACGAGGAGGAGGATCAAAGTGGAAAGCCTGCCACAACACCACCAAGGTCTCCTTCAGTAATTTCTTCACCTCCGCATTCCTCATGTCATTCTACCCCTTCATCACAGTCACCTGATATTGAGCTGCATGCCAAGAGACATGCGAGTGCCACACAGCTGAATGCTAGTACACCTGCTGCAGCGGCCGAGCACTTCGAACCCGGTTTCGTACCAATACAGCCAGTCACTTCACTCCCTTTGTACTCACCAATTTCATCTGGTACGTTACCTGCCACCGTGACTGTGGTCTGTGGTCGCTATTATTACTGCCTGTATTACTCATTACCCTATATAATTCATATTTTGGGGGTTTTGTAATCTTTATTACACTGCAGCTTAATATTGCTGACTCATGCTGATATTACTGTCATATTTATATATCAGTTCTTTATGTAAGTTGTTTATCATTCAGTTTGTAATCTGTTAAATTGTTGATTATATTTAGAAAATGAATATTTATTTCTGTTATTTTAGTTATTTCAGAAAACTACCTCAAGTACACTTCTTTGTGTATATGGTCACTCTTGTGCAATAAACAGTTCAAATCTATCTGATGACTCCGACTCCCTGACCAGAGTTCTGCAGTGGTCAATAACATATACACCAGCTTTCATTGGGGCAATCCCCAACATTTTTAGTCCATTTTATTACTCTTACCATTTTTAATGTGTATATGTCTTTAAGAATTTAATGGTTGGCCTGTCATTTGACCAGTCACACGACAGGAAACAGGAACTACATCTGTATAAAGAAAGCAGCAAGGCAAACAAACAAACAAACAGGAGGGGACTTGGCTCTGAACTTGAGTCTGTACCCTGAGCCTAGGTTATTGAGCACCCAATGGCTCTGGGTACACATGTGTGATGCCTGGCTGACAGTCGTCCCAACAGTCCCATGTCTACCTGCTTTGTTGGCTGCTCCTAGTGGAAGGAGTGCTGACTCCCTTGTCTCAGGTTTGCAGAGGATGTCTAGGTCAAAGTATGCTGTGAACCTTTACAGCCCTGGACAGATGAGGTTGAATGACCCCAGCCTCCATTTGCCACATACGTTAGCTCCCTTGCCATGTGTGACTGTTCCAGGGCTGTTTTTGTTTGCAGGCTAACGACTTCCCCCAGCACAAATAGAGTCACAAAACAGTTTTGTTGCTGTTTTTTTTTTAAATTTCTTCAAAAATTACAAAATTTAAAAGTTAAGACTTACCAAAAATAAGCTGCTGAACATGATGTGTGGCATGAGAGCCCCATGGCTTGTCCGACAAAGCAACAGGGTCAATTTTTGTGAAGGGTCCATTTCTACTATAAGGCAACTCTCCAGTGTTTTCATGTTTTTACTCAGGTTCGACTTTGATGGTCTGAATAGAAGAAATGAAGCGAAGAAGATTTACACGTCAAAGAAGGCAGAGATGCAGATCATATCTAACTATTACACATATGCCTAGGTTGCCAGTTAATATTTTTTTATAATAAAATAATGTTTAAATAAAATATTGTGTCCTGAATATTTTTAATATGCAGATAGCACTTTATAAATACAAAAAGGTAGTGCTATATCATGAATATAAGTCACTCCACTGCACGTCATGCCAAACAACTCCCTACAGCTGTGACAATATTCATAGTGCATAGTGTTTGGTCTAGATGCTCTCATGACAGCTAGTAAATGTAGAAAGCACTGTTCTCAGGATGTATGTGGGTACTGTCATGAACACCACACAATCAGGGCAGTTTCTGCAAGGGTTTTTTATTACAGCATACCTTTACCCACATCTTCTGTACATTCTGATGACAATATAGATAACATTATTCAGTTGTACAGTACCTGGTCTGTATTTGTGTAAATACATAATAGATAAATACTGTTTAATTTTCAGATAAAACTGTATTCATCTAACAAGAGCATATAGACAGACTAGCTTATAGTTACTTTTATAGTATACTAGTACTTCTAAAACTAAACATAGTATGCTTTTTTAGTGAGTACAACACTTTCTGAATTCTGAAAGCTATTGTTGTAACATTGTATTTGTTTTGTAATATACTTTAATATTATTATATTTGATATTATTTTATGCATATACTATTATATTATTTATTATAATTTATTATTTAACATGTAATGATGTTATGATTTTTGTAAGTCTTTTAACCTGAAAGGGCACTGAAGGCTGCAAAGAAAGGCACATGACACTTCTGCCTTGTGGTTGAGGTGTAAAACAGTTTCCAGTTAACTTCTTAGACTAGTATAGAACAGATATAGGCCACTGCTGTGTTGTTCTTTTGTTCCATACATTATTTACATTTCTTTTTGTTTACTAGCAATCTAGTGAATTAATTATTTTATGTTTTGTCAGTTTTGTAATCACACAAACATATAAACCAGTAATTTAGCACCAACTCTGCACCTTGCAAACATTCAATGTTAGAACACATGTAAACATAAAATGCATAATAAACAAAACACAAATTTTTACTTCAAAATTAGTTTCAACTCCATTAAACCATTCAAACTAGTTTTGCATAAAGACACTTGACTATTGACTAAAAGGCATTAGATCGACTCCACATTGCAACTTATTCAGGCCAAGATTGGTTCACCTAGACAGGAAGAAAGACAGAGTGACTAACATGCCAAGACAATCAAACACTGTTCACTCGATTCTGCATCTTGTATGAATACAATCCATTCACAGGTGTATTATTGTTCCCAACCATTTACAAATATGATCATCAGATGTGCACTTCACTTACAGTCAGCCAATCAGAACAGAGTTTATATAGAGAAATTGCTTTTCAGTGTTGTGTGCAACATGCCTCCGATCAGTGAAAGGACTATGGGTGCTTTTGATATGCAGATGCTTGTGCCTCTAGTGTTTATGTGTAAAGATCATCTTTGTCTTTTTGCACTTTCCACTTTTACTATATCTCACCTGGCTGTCACATGACAAAAGTTTATACTTGCAGAGCAGTGTTATTATAATTAGTGTACTATCATTAGTTCAGTTCAAAGCTGTTTCAGATGAGTGTTTTTGATCATGTGCAACAGTCATCCTTTCATCAGTATATAATATCTCAGTGCTAATAAAGACACTTCCTGTTTCTCTCTGTGGTTTTAGTTTAGAAGCTTAGTGATTCCAGGATGATAGGTGGCATGAATTTACAGACAGAAATTTTCCTTTTTGAAAATAGATGATATTTACTCTAGGTAATAGTTACTTCATGAACATAAGGTCTCACGTGTAGTTTCAGTCTCAGACGACATGCCCACAGACCACCCACAAGTCGGTTCACTGACTGACCCATAAATGCCAAATACTGTCTGAAAATTGCAAATTTCAGTCTGTTTGTCTGGCTTCTATGCAGTAACAGTTTGGGTGCATGTGGAAACAAAGTTGTGTTCCAATAAACACTTTTGAAGAAGAACTAATCACAGGATTTACTGAAGTTTGCCAGGTTTAGTGGCAACAAATCTTTGAAAGACATTCAGAGTTTTGTTAGAGGCACTCAGCAACTAATCTAATTATTGACAATCTGTGTATTCTGCTTTTTTCTGTTTGTGAACTATTGCTTAGTTTTAGTTTTACTAAATATTTTTTAGTTTTTGGTGCAGAATTTTCACAAAAATTCTATTAATTTCTTTGGTGTTTTCTGTGCAACTATTTGTGAAACAACACTGCTTGATGCTCCATGTCATTCTAATAATGTGATATTAACTAATTATGATAAACCTGCCCCTAAATGTTACATAAAAACAAACCAAACTGTGATTGGTCACTTTATATATCAGTCAGACGGACTCTTCCTGTGTAAGTGGGTGGTTCTTCAATAAGCTACAATGTGGGGAAAACTGTATGCTGTTAGTCAAAGATCTGGCTACTTTATACAAGAGTTATACAGAACTTTTAATTACCTATGGAATATCATATTGTACAACATGAATGTTTGTAATTCAGTTAAAAACATAACATAACATAACATAACATAACATAACATAACATAACATAACATAACATAACATGTGCTGACTTGAAAACTGTTCAGAAAATGGCATTCATAGTTATTTAAAGCAAATGTTGTATCTTTTTTATTAGCTTGTTGAAGTGTGTTAAATGATGACCTCAGTGCAGCTTATGTCAAATCACAATAGCAAGCAACACTGAATCCACCTTTAAAAAGTTACACTTTATCTTCCCTCATAAAGTGTTTAAGCAGGTAATTGATAAAACAAATGTGCAATACTAAAAATTGAAATGAAACTGTTGGACCACGCCAGCAAATTCATTGGAACATTTAAAATGATTCATTACTTCAAGATCTATTGAATCATCTTTTACTGCACTAATGATGATGTAAAGATGGTGACACATTGTGCTGTTTTAAAAGTAGGCATGAAACAATACCAGTCAACAAAAGACAGGAGACTAAATAAACAAGACTATTGCTTTTAGTAGCTTATGAATTGAACCAACAACCTTTCCGTTACAAGCCCAGATCTACATCTAATGTTCTAGTGGTTTTTGGTCTATTTGCTTCATATCTACTTCTTCTATGATGCTGCTAACCAATGCGGAAAAACGATACAACGGTCTGTGCACTTTTTTCTTTCAACTGCTTTGACCAGTGGAATTTATTCACCACATGCATCATTCACCTACAAACCTGATCGTACAGATCTTTCCATTCTCACACAAAAGATTATTTAATAAAATATCAAAGGTCATGATATATTGTACAGTCATGGCTGTTGTTAAGGGATAGTTCACCCAAAAATGAAAATTCTGTCAGTAATTACTCACCCTCATGTTGATACAACCATGTAAGTCTTTCTTTCATCTTCGGATCACAAATTAATATTTTTGTGATAAATATGAGCGGTGGAATACTCCTCCATTGGCTTTAAGGGGGCCCAAACTTGTCCGTCCAGAAAGTCAGTGAAGAAAATGTTTAAATAGTCCATGCCACTACAGTGGCTCAACCGTACGTTTCTCAAGCGACGATAATACTTTTCGTGCAAAAAAACAAACAAAAGAACGATTTTATTCAACTATTCATTTTCTCTCTGGTAGGCCTCTGACGTTAGTTCACGAGAGCTCCATGACGCATGCGCGAGAACTAAACTGACGACGGTCTTCTTCTACTACTACTTGTTACTGGCGGCTCACTCCTTAGGAGTATTACCGCCACCTAGTGTTGAAGATGAAGTGCTGGCATAGCCGGAAGCGCTAAACTTTGTTTACAAGCAGGTGAACGCGCGCGCTGTATGTAAAAACCATTATTTGTAAATATGTCGGCAGATTTTGACGTAGATGAAGACTTGAATTTTTTTAACCAACCTTACTTATTCGAACCTGAATACACAGACATTGAAATGCAAGAGATGGAAGAGGCTGCCGCTGCAACACAACCACAGTCTCAAGCTTCCGAAAGATAATTCACTGTATCATGTATTATGTTTTTTTTTTATTTAATATATAGCCATATACAAATAAAGACAAAACTAAATGAGTGTATCATGACTTTAACAATTACCACATATTGCTTCCACTTACCTTGTTGGTCTGTATAAACAAGTTGGGCACAGCTGTTGATTTCAGTAATCTTTTTTGTTGAACTGATTTGAAGTCGTCTGGAGAGAAATGTTCACTGCACAACTTCATGTGCTTGACGAAATTAATCGGTAAATTAACATCCCGTTGAACAGCCAGCAGCCATAGATTCAGTCGCTCACGATCATTTGATGGGAAATGGTGAAAGGTAAGCCGTTCATTTTGTGGCAATGTTAAGGCACCTTTACGTTTACTCGTTAGTTTTTCACGATTCGGACATCCAGGAAATGCACACTTTCTAACCATTGTAAACAATTACTTAGAGCGAGACCAAAAGCACGATCAATGTCGAATTCAATAGCTTACATACAGCGCGCGCGTTCACCTGCTTGTAAACAAAGTTTAGCGCTTCCGGCTATGCCAGCACTTCATCTTCAACACTAGGTGGCGGTAATACTCCTAAGGAGTGAGCAGCCAGTAACAAGTAGTAGTAGAAGAAGACCGTCGTCAGTTTAGTTCTCGCGCATGCGTCATGGAGCTCTCGTGAACTAACGTCAGAGGCCTACAAGAGAGAAAATGAATAGTTGAATAAAGCCGTTCTTTTGTTTGTTTTTTTCGCACGAAAAGTATTATCGTCGCTTGAGAAACGTATGGTTGAGCCACTGTAGTGGCATGGACTATTTAAACATTTTCTTCACTGACTTTCTGGACGGACAAGTTTGGGCCCCCTTAAAGCCAATGGAGGAGTATTCCACCGCTCATATTTAATCACAAAAATATTAATTTGTGATCCGAAGATGAAAGAAAGACTTACATGGTTGTATCAACATGAGGGTGAGTAATTACTGACAGAATTTTCATTTTTGGGTGAACTATCCCTTTAAGCACAAGTTAATTTTTTCATTTTCAACATTATATATAGTGACATTCTTCCACTGAACAATATAACCCCTGATACTATGTTTCTTTGCAGAAAAAACAAACTATATGAGAGCTGCACGGTGATGTGGCGAAGAGGTGTTATGCATCAGATTATCAACATCCAGAACTGGATATATCCTGTTTAAAATTAGTTTTAAACTATGGTGACCTCTGTATACTTATATCCCTTTTTCATTTTCACCCTCATTGAAGAAGTCCAGTCAAAACTGTGAACATGGTCATCCTTATAAGTGCTTTAAATGTGCTTAAAGATTTTGAAGAGTCAAGTGCTTTTGTGAAAGAAGCATAAGAATAGACAGTTGCACGTGTTTTAGCATTGGTCCGCAAATGTTTTCTATGGTACAGAGGGTCCTAGAATACAGGAAGTGTGTGGGTTATGATGAGGCTTGTCTCACAACTCATCAAAGAGACAGTTTTAATGCACACTACTGAGTTTAGTGTCTGAATATAAAGAAAATAATAGTCCTGCCATTAGTTACTTAATTCAAATTAAGTGTGTATATGAATTTTAGGTGCATTTACACCATACAGGCCAAGCATAAACGAATGATCATATTAAGATGTTATTTTCTGCCTTAGTTCATTCATGACCTCAGACACAAAACCAATTTTTACAGCACTGAACTATAAATCAGTAGAACAATAATTGTTTTTGAGACAGTACATTACCTGCATGCTGATGTGACATGTTGAATTTCATCTAAAACCTTTCAAACTGTATTTTGATATTTGTTTTTTATTTATTGTTATACATGTAGCTTTCATGATCTCATATTTCAGAATCTACATAGAATATATGTAATAGTAAAAATGTATTTGTCAAACTACAGGACCATTTTACAATAAACTAATAAAGGCATTTAAAACACAATTTTAAATACTTATATTTTATTTTTATATCATTAAAAATAATACATTTGAACAAAGTGTTGATGTTGGTAAAAAAAAAACGAAAGACTATATGCATCTTATGTCAACTACCCTTACATTTCAAATATTAATGTAAGGAATATACTATTCTGAATATTGTTGTAGATATCCCTTAGGTTGTCACAGAACAACATTAATAATCATTATTTTAAGCTGTTTCACACTGTGATCATCATGTTGCTCTCTTGAGCTAAGCGGTTCTCGGCGGTGTCCCACTCTCATGTAACCACTTCCCCTTGTTCCTGTCTGCAGACTCTCTCAGTTGATCAGAAGTGCTTGAAATGTTGAAGGGAGAGTGACAGGTTCATGTTCTACCTTCTGCTGATCATGGAGGTTTTTCAAAACCAGGATTCCTGCATCTGAATTTGTTGTGTTATCATTAGTTTACTGACCAATGCAGGTATGTTGTAACAGTTTGTTTGGTTTTGTGTTGTGTGATGTCCTCATGTCTGCTAGCGGTTACTAAGAACATGAGTACAACAGATTGTGTCTTATGAGCTTTTGCATGTGTGCATTCAAATGAAAGTTTTACTGCCTGATGTAGTTGCTGCAAAAAAAAAAAAAAAGTAACTGTAGTGATTGTGATTTTCTGTATCTTTTCATCAGATTATTCCAAATCCAATCAAGAGGCAAAGGATTCAGGCAGCCACATCAACAAAACAGTGTTTGTGGGGGAAACAGTTACACTTCACTGCAACAAAACCAAATTTGGATTACGATTTAACATGGAAAATGAACAACTCTGTTATTTTTAGGCACGGTCTCTGAACACTAACATAAACTCTGAAACAAACTTCAGCTCAAACAGGATTCACATCAACACCAGCAGTTCCAAGAGAATTAAAAATACATCAAATACAAGCATCTGATGCAGGAAACTACACCTGTTATCCAGCAGCAAATAAGATGGACATTTAACAATAACAGGTTATTTCATTACTTTAATTTGTTGGATTTGTTTTCTTTAATATAACAACTAAAGTGCATTTATTACAAAAGAAATGATAAGTATGTTTAGTGAACTAGTGATCTAGTAGAGTGCTGGTTGACTGATATCATGTGTGTTTGACTCTATTTGTGTCTGTCAGAAAACAGACCAGCGTCACCCAAACAAATGCAGCTCTGACATCATCATCGTCATCTCATGTTCTGGAGTCATTATGGTCTTTCTGATAATCACCATCACCTTCTGCATTCACAGGTGAGAGACATTAATACATGATGAACTGATGAGATTGTTTATTGATTCTAGATTTCATGTATGAAGAAGTGACTAGTGAATTTTGCCTTTTCATAAATATTAGTAAATATCTGGCACATTCACATATTTATTCCTGTATATTTATAATATCTGCTAATTTATGAGATGATAAAAAAAATGTGAGAATGTTATTTATGTTATGTTTACAGGAAATGGAAAATCAGCAAGGATTCAAGTCACAGAGAAACAGGACAGGATCTTGTGAGTTTTTTTCCCCCTCATCACATAAATAGTGTATAAGTTGTAAATGGTTTCTTTCATACAAACAATTTTTTTTTCCGTAGATCTTTTAGTAATGATTTAATTTCTCATTTCACTTTAGTCACAGGCACCGGCCAGAGGAAGGATACAGACTCAAAACAGTCAGTACTTTGAGAGATTCAACTCTGTGTATGGACAAATATGATGTTTTTTTTATTATTATTATTATTATTTTATTTTTATTTTTTTTCAGAAAAGTTTAAAATTTTACCTCAGATGTTTTTGATATTTAAGTAATAATTACCTGTGTAATCTAATAAAGTCAATTAAACAAGACCTACACAAAGGCAAGGCTGTACGTTACATTTTTTTCCACAAGGCACTAGAACAGAGCTCGAAAGTTTTGTAGCACAGGCCTCACAATTGTAGCACAAGTATAAATTATCCGAAAAGTCTTTAGTTTTATCAGATTTATAAAAGAAAAGATGCAGTACTGAGTCTTTACGAAAACAGTTGAGCTCCTGGATGCACGCCGTGGGTGTAGCCAAAGAGTCACGAGCATGCACAGCTTTTGTGTAGCAAAGCTATCAATGGTCAGCTAAACAAATGTATTTAAACACACACAATACACTATCGCATTATCCCTGGATATCTTTTGATTCATTATACGTGCGCGTTGTTTACATTATATGCACTTACCCGCCGCCTGCCAACAAAACAGACATTTGATGCAGTTTTACTCATCACCTGCGGTTCCAGCTCATAACCAGGATCTTTTACCGCTGTGACCGCTCCATCTTTCAGTTTCAAACGATCTGTAAATTCAGCGTAGAACTGGGCCTTGTTTATAAAGCCATAAGCGCCGATCCTGAGGGCTTCGATCAGCTATGGAAAAACACAAGATATTCTCCATTCATTTTAACCAATAAAAAAGGGATTGCAACTTTCAGACATGACTTTATCCTTGTTTTGATAGTTAATTTAATGTGGTTTGTATGGTTATTTTAATGACAAATGTTGAGAGCACAACTATGTAATGCGTGAGCACCAATCTCTCAGCTCCACGTAATGCTGGGTTCTTTGGTAAGCAAGGTTATCTTTCCCTCACAACCAAAAACACACTTCCTTGGTGACATTGTTGATTTCGTGGTTTAAAAACAAAGTGATAAATCTTTTTCGAGCAAGTCCTGTGCAGGGCTGCCGACGACTTCCATAACCTGAACGAAGCACGTTGATGGGCGTGCTCTTGCTCTCTCAATCTGGTTGATGAGTGTGTGTGCGCGCTCTTCCAGGAGAAGTGCCCATACAAGGAATTTCACGAAATAAAGGGCCTTACTTGAAAAAAACTTTCCAAAACGTACAAACTCTGAGGGAGTGTATTTGGCACAGAAATACTCCAACTAATTTTTTTTAAACTTTGGCCATGTTTAGCAAGAGAATCCAACTCTTTTTACAGTGTAAATAAGTCAGAATGCATGAAATAGCATTAGACATGTTTTCAGACAAACATTTTCTTTACTGAAATGGCAGACTGTAGGAATGTAACTCCTCTTGCTTATCATTTAGTCAATATTGTTAATATAGCCCAATATCACTAATCACAATCCAAACAACATCCATCCACTTTGGTTGAACACTTAAAAATATTGCTTTATTTTCCTAATCCTTAGAAAGGTCTAAAGTTTCATGATAAAATATTAAATGATTATGATAAAAGTCTGTGGTGTCATTTATTAAAGGGGACCGATTACGCAACATTTACTTTTGCATGGTGTTTGGACATAAATTTGTGTTGGCAGTGTGTGTACTCATCCAGTGATTAACGAGTTTGTTTGTCCATATAATCTTTAGGGTATTAGGTTAGCTAATTTGGCTTGCTGTCCACTGAGGAGGGGCTCGATGAAGCAGCTTCAACTCAAGCTCTGATATAGCCCCCCAGTGAATAAATATAGGATAAGATTACATAGGGCAAGGTACCTGAGATGAAGGTGGAGTTTGGGGAGGTGGAGGGATGCTGGAACAGCTGAGACTGAAGAGAGGTAAGCAGCTGCTTATATACTCTGGCTGTTGATTGGAAGATTAGATGGGCTCGCTCCTCCCTAAATTACGTCTAGGAACTTCACTAAAAATCCACCCACTTGTTTTTTTTTTTTTTTTTAATCCCCATAAATCGTAAGCAGTGTCTCAGAACAAGCCATTTCCAGATCCCTGGCAATGTGACATCACATTAGCCACAGGCCCCGCCCACGGCCGCTGACTGACAGTCCTGCATTACCACAGTATCCACCCTCAGCGAGCTGTACGCTGTCCGCTGTTCACCATTTTCTCTGCGCTCGAGCAGGTGTAGCGACAACAAAGTCTGGTAAGTAATTGAGATGTTTTGTTGTTGGATGTAAGAGTGAACATAACAGTCTTCATTTACCTACATCTGAGCGCAGTGGATTAGTTTTATTTTTAAAGGGAATGCACCATACATCTAATATACCCAGGGGTGCAGGAGACATTTTCAAAGTGGGGGGGACCAAATTGCAAGCAAAAGCCCAGATAGTAAGACCAGATTTCCAGATATCGGACCACCATCATTTATTAAACTTGCCTGACGATTAACCTCCTAAGCACTGGGACCATTTTGGGGATTTCCGCCTGGATTTGGTGTACCACAATTTAAAAGCTTCCCATACCTATATACAGTGGTCTAAATACAAAATCTAGGTGTCATTTTAAAGTTTGTTTTAGCCTGGTCGTTCACACCTCTGAGCTGCAAAAACTCTGTAAAAATGGATATGTAAAGCTCTGGAAAAGTGGGAGTGTATAGGGGGAGAAGAGGGGAGAGAACAACCAATGAAACAGACATTCAACACACTCATTATACACAATAATGAATATTAATATATGAGCACGGAGAAAATGACAACAAACTCCCAAGCACAAGGGAGAAATGCGAAAGAATATTTAATAGGTCTAATAATAGGCTACTTTGATTACGTTTACGAGCACTGCACTCAAAATCAGTCCTTTGTCTATTAGAATAATCGTGTCGTCGCGTTCAGATACACCACTGTATCAGTGTCCAGTTTGCACATATAATTCATTTGAAGAAGACTTGACGAAATATGTGTGCATAACTACACCGTGCTGGTTAATGTTTGGTGCAGAAGAATGTGTGAAATAAAAACTTTAAACACGGATACTTTATTCTGTATGAGCTATGTGCCACGTGGCTAGTGTTATTAAACTCATCGCGGAGCTCCGCGCTGAAACCGATCATATGCGTGCTCTGCGTGTATAACATAACAGTCGTATTTTTCATGTGTTCGTATTCAAATTCCAGTTCTGACCGCATTGCGAGCAAAATACAAACAACACGTGCTGCTGTGCTGTTCCAACTGCCCCTCAACAAAATGGGCCCGCAAGATGACCCGGAGGCCTTCCTGGACCTGTTTGAGAAGACAGCGGAGGTGTCAGGTTGGCCCCGGGATCAGGGGCCCATGCGACTCATCCCGCTGCTAGCGGGTGAGTCGCAGGTGGCGGCGCAGCAGCTACCCATACAGAACCTCCTGGTCTTCGACGGCCTCAAGAGGGCCATCCTGCAGCGGGTCAGCCAGACCCCAGAGCAACATTGTCAGCGCTTCCGGTCTCTGGAGCTGGGTGAGTCTGGCCGGCCCTTCGTGATGGCCCAACAGCTCCGGGACTCGTGCCGCAAATGGCTGTTGGCCGACGGAAGCGGCGTGGAGCAAGTAATCGATCGGGTGGTGCTGGAGCAATTTATCACTCGGCTACCTAAGAAGACCACAGAGTGGGTCCAGTGCCACCGGCCCACGTCGCTGGACTCAGCCATCCAACTAGCGGAGGATCACATGGTGGCGTGCCCAGGGGTCGGCGAACCCTTACCATCTGTCTCTCTCTCTCCTTCTCTTCCCCTCTCTCTCTCTAAACCTATCCCTCTTCCCAGGTCTTGTCCACCCGGCCCGCCTCGTGTTCCGCCCCGGGGGCGGGGTGGAATTGATCAAGGACAGATTTTCGGTCCCAGAGCCCCACCCAGGGGGGCGGGACTGACTGCTGCCAGGCCGGACCCCGCTCCTGTTTCTCCCCTCTCTCCGCACCAACCATTCAGCCCACTCTCTGCCACAAGAGCGGCGAGCAGGTCTGGGCCGGCCTGTTGGCGTTGTGGGGACCCGGACCATTTTGTGGACAGGTGTCCGGTTATGGAAGTGGGGACGATGATCCGGGTCCCGGACGACCCGCAGGCTGCCCCTGGTCAAGCTGGCCGGTACCAAATACCTGTGAGTATCAAGGGGGGTACCTATCAGGCTTTTGTGGACTCAGGTTGTAACCAAACCTCCGTTCATCAAAGCCTGATTTCGTCCAGGGCATTGGATACAAGCCGCATGGTTAGGGTGCGGTGTGTGCACGGGGACGTGGTGAAATATCCTATAGTGCCAGTCGTTATTCAATTTAGGGGACAAAAGCATAGTGTGGAGGTGGCAGTTAACCCGCACCTCCGGCATCCGATAATTTTGGGAACGAATTGGCCAGCGTTTAATAAATTATTGGGATGTTTGTGTTCGGATGCCTCTTGGAATAAAAATTCGCTGGGTAAGGATGTGCGAGTGCAGGTGGGACAGACTGACCAGGGACCAGCGAGTACTGCCTCAGGGGAACAGAGCGGAATCGGGAGACTGATTCTCTCAGACCGCGATGACTTTCCCCTGGAGCAGTCTCACGACGAGATGCTAAAACATGCTTTTGAAAAGGTCAGCACGATCGACAGTCAGCCTCTCCAGCCTGGACGACCATTGACTTATCCATGTTTTGCGATTATAAAAGATAGGTTGTATTGAGTGACCCAAGACACTCAGTCAAAGGGGGATACAACCCAGTTATTAGTACCAAAGAGCCGCAGGGAAATGCTTTTTCATGCGGCTCATTCTAATCCAATGGCTGGACACTTAGGACAAACAGCAACACTAAATCGCCTCATGACCCGATTCTTCTGGCCGGGCATTCACGAGAACGTGCGCAGGTGGTGCGCGTCTTGTCGTGAATGTCAGTTGGTAAATCCGCCGGCCACTCCAAAAGCGCCTTTGCGCCCCCTCCCATTAATACAGGTCCCTTTCGAAAGAATTGGTATGGACCTCATCGGGCCATTAGAGCGATCAGCGAGAGGGCATCGCTTTGCATTAGTCATTGTGGATTATGCAACGCGATATCCGGAAGCAGTGGCTCTCCGCAACATTTCCGCTAAGAGTGTTGGGGACGCACTGTTCAGTTTAATCTCCCGAGTGGGGATTCCGAAAGAAATCCTCACTGATCAGGGCACGGCGTTTATGTCACGTACGTTACGCGAACTTTACGAATTGTTGGGCATTAACTCCCTGAGGTCTGAAAACGCGCCGGCGCGTTTTGCAGGATTTTTTTCACATTGCAGCAAAACAGACTTAAAATACTCCGTCATTTCTTGTCATAGAGACATAAGTAATATATCATTTGAAACTATAGAATGTCTTCTTTTATTTGTGTACACTCAGAGTAAAAACACAATGTTGTGCTTTTTGTAAAATAAAGAAAACTAACATGATGCGTGATCTCTCGTCTCCCTCTGAACGAAGTCCAATCTGATAGTTCTCAGAAAATGAAATGTAACTTATGAATACTAATGACAAAAAAATGACACTTATGTCTAAAGAAACGTTGAAATGTCAGGTTTTAAATCGTGTAAGTCAAATCGAAAACAAACATTCTGTGTTTATGTAATCTGTATGAAAATAGAGCCATGTCAGAAGTCCGTGATTCAGCTCATTATCCACTAATGCGGCCATGCCCACGGAGCCAGCGCTATTCAGAGGCAAATTCAGAGACAATACTTGTATGCATTGTCTCAATCGTGTATTTATTGTCTTGAAAAGTGTTTATTTGGATGTTAAAGCCATGGTTAGCGATCTCTAGAAGACATGCCGTTAGTTCCTGGTTCCTTTTCTTCTTTATATGAATTTGTGGCCTAAAGGTGCACAGAGCGCCCTCCGGCTGCAAGTATGAATTGAAAACACAGTATCCAGCACTCATAGTGATGACAATAAATATTGAATAAATATTACTCCTCAGTATAGAAAATTGACATAAATATATAAGAATCCATCAATATTTCTCCAAATGTGCATGCTTTTAAGCTAAAAGCCTATATGAAATGCCATAGAGGTAACATAATTGTTCAGACACTTTGCATCACAGAAATACATTATATTTTAAAGAATATAATAGAATACCATTATTTTAAATTGTAATAATATTTCACAGTATTGCTGTTTATGATGAGCTGAGACATTATTACAGAGGGGTTTTTTCACAGCCTACCTGACTGAAAGGCCTCATTAATATGGAAGTCATTTCAGGTCATTATTATGTGATTCTTTTGTCTTCTCAGGTGTAAATGACCCATTATTCATATGATTCACGCCTCCACGCATACTGTGTTTCTTGACAAAAAGTGTCTTACAAAAACTAAATCAATATATTGTTATAAATGAAAGAGTAGGCAGCATAATTTTTACATAATTCTGAAGCAAAAACTCTAGTCTACAACCTCCAATACCCAGAAGTCTTGTGAACACAGATTTAATATACTTTTTTAGGCCTTATTTCAGTGACTTAAGTTTTTTTGTTTTTTCAATAACCACACATAAATGTTATTCCTTCAAAAATACAAACATGTACATACATGTTCCTCACATATTATGGTAGCCTAGTTTGTGATGAATACAGTGTAATGACACTTGTGTCATTAATATGTTTATGAACAACTGAAAAAAGCACAAATGTCAGGGCATGTCAAAACTTCTCCAGGCCCCAAATCAGCCTCAGACTCCAAGGGGTTAAATCGGATCGGACCAGCATCTTTCACCCACAAACGGACGGGCTGGTCGAACATTTTAATCGCACGCTTAAATCCATGATTCGTAAGTTCGTTCAGGAAGACGCCAAAAATTGGGATAAATGGTTGGAACCTCTGTTGTTCGCTGTGCGAGAGGTCCCGCAAGCCTCCACGGGGTTTTCCCCCTTTGAGCTTCTCTTTGGACGCAACCCCCGGGGGGTGCTGGATGTCCTAAGAGAGTCTTGGGAGGACGGACCGTCTCAAGCTAAAAATGAAATTCAGTATGTGCTGGACTCGAGAACAAAACTCCACACTTTGGGGCGGCTATCTATGGAGAATTTGTTGCAAGCCCAGGACAGACAGAGCCGGTTGTATGACAGAGGAACTAATCTGTGCAAATTTTCACCGGGAGATAAAGTGCTTGTATTGCTCCCCACTTCAAGCTCAAAATTACTTGCAAAGTGGCAAGGACCGTTTGAGGTTACACGGAAAGTTGGTGATCTCGATTATGAGGTAATACGATCGGATAGGAGAGGAGCACGTCAAATTTATCACCTCAATCTCCTTAAAAAAAGGAATGAGGCAGAATCAGTGATGCTGGCAACGGTGATTAGCAGAGAGGATGATCTTGGCCAGAGGCGAATGTCAAAAAACAATCCCTCGCTCTGGCCCCAGGGGGAGATCACCTCTAGCCCTCCCAGCTCAATGATTTGACTAAGTTACAAACAGAGTTTGCTGACGTGTTTTCTCCCCTACTGGGTCGTAAAGACCTCATTCAGCACCACATCGAGACGGAGCCGGGCGTGGTGATTCGCAGCCGGCCGTATAGGTTGCCTGAACACAAGAAAAAGGTAGTTCAGGCAGAATTAGGGGCAATGCTTGAAATGGGAGTAATAGAGGAATCCAGCAGTTACTGGGCGAGCCCGATAGTTTTGGTTCTCAAAATGGACGGCTCAGTTCGGTTCTGTGTGGATTATCGCAAGGTGAACGCAGTGTCGAAATTCGACGCGTATCCAATGCCGCGGGTGGATGAATTGCTTGACCGGCTCGGTACGGCTCGATTTTATTCGACACTGGACTTAACAAAGGGATATTGGCAGATCCCCTTGTCGCCATTATCCAAAGAAAAGACAGCTTTCACGACGCCGTTCGGATTACACCAATTCGTTACCCTTCTGTTCGGGCTGTTCGGGGCACCGGCTACCTTTCAGCGTCTCATGGATAAAATTTTGCAGCCCCATGGTGCATATGCTGCTGCCTATCTGGACGATATTATTATCTTCAGTAATGACTGGCAGCGGCATATGCAGGATTTGAGGGCCGTCCTGAGATCGCTGAGAGGAGCCGGGCTCACGGCCAACCCGAAGAAGTGTGCGATTAGGCGCGTGGAAGTAAGGTATCTGGGCTTCCACTTGGGGCATGGACAGGTGGTCCCCAAATTGATAAGACAGCAGCGATTGCGGCCTGTCCGCGCCCCAAGACCAAAAAGGAGGTTAGACAGTTCCTCGGGCTGGCGGGATATTATAGAAGGTTTGTACCTAATTATTCGGACCTCACCAGCTCGTTGACTGATCTAACTAAAAAGGATGCACCAGATACGGTCCAGTGGACGGAGCTGTGCCAGCAGGCCTTTACCCAGGTGAAGGCTGCTCTATGTGGCGGGCCATTGCTTCACTCTCCTGATTTCTCTCTTCCCTTTGTGTTGCAGACAGACATGTCGGACAGGGGGCTGGGTGCTGTCCTGTCCCAGGAGATAGAGGGGGAGGAACAGCCGGTGCTGTACATTAGCCGTAAGCTCTCTAAGAGGGAAGCTAAGTACAGCACCGTGGAGAAGGAGTGTTTGGCCATCAGGTGGGCTGTCCTCACCCTCCGCTATTATCTCCTGGGACGGGAATTCACTCTCTGTTCGGACCACGCTCCCCTGCAGTGGCTCCACCGCATGAAGGATACCAATGCGCGGATCACTTGTTGGTATCTGGCTTTACAGCCTTTTAAGTTCAAGGTGGTCCACAGGCCGGGTGTTCAGATGGCTGTGGCCGATTTCCTCTCCAGAAATGGGGGGGGGGCTGCAGGCCGGACAGCTCCCCGGCCTGAGTTGGGCAGTGGGGGTATGTGGCGAGGGGGGCGTGGTTCAGCGACGTTCAGAGAGCGTCAGGAGACGCGTGGTAAACGAGCGGGTTGAATGCAAATCACGGGTTGCTGTATACCTAAAACCGCCATGCGGGTAAATTTTACCCACGCACATTAGACCCGTTTTTATATAGCTAAATAACATATTATTTCACTGTATTATGTCACTGTCTTCACAAAGAAGTGTCTAGAGTCATGAAATGATTGTGTTTTGTCATCAACTATATTTTTGTCCTGTTGTTTTATGTTCAAGGCTTTTTTTATGCAGGCTACACTGATCACTTTTCATAACGGTCAAGCTAAACAAGTCTGCACTGACAACGAGAATTAGAAGGAAGTAAATACATATTTGGGTGGTGTAATATTATAATTAATCATATATTAAGATAACCCATGTTATTTATATTACTAAAATAGCCTATAGACAATAACGAACAATAATAATTCACCACACTGCATAGGATGTAGGCTATGATGCGATGACAAATTCAAGCGCGCAGCTTCACCTTAATTATTTATATCCAAAGTTTATTGACGCTGTCTCTCTGTAACTATTAGCAATCCTGTCCTGAAGAACAGACTCAGTCTAATTTTTCTCGCCTCTGGATCGCTGTCAGATGAGCCGTCAGATGCTGAGCCGACCCAGGACGCGTCACTGATCTCACCACCATCAGACTCTCCTTCATTCATGGAAGTTAGGGCTTCTACCTCTTCGGCATCCATAAATCGCCGACTTTTACTCATTGTGACAGATGACCGCTAATTCAGTGAGTGAAAGGCGTTGCCTAGCAATGTACAATGTTTAAACATAAGGGGACGCGAAAATGACAGCACGAAAATACAGGCATTATATAGCGGGTAAATTTGACCCGCGCGGCGCTTATAGGTATAAATGCCCCGTTTTTTGATCTGGTTTTATCTAAACAATTTGTAACACCAAGGGATTGTAAATTACACAAATTTAGTAAAAGTCAATGAGTGGGAGACTTGAATGTTTTATTGAAAACCTATTATGTACATTTGAAAAACAGGTTCTAGTGTTAAATGAAACCATTTGAAGTTACATAAAACACTCCTAAAAGTGATAAAAATTAGTATATATTGTATTGTCACAGACACGCCAGGCTATTCACGCACACAATCACAACGCACTCCCTCCCCTGAGTATTAACTAGCTCCACCTGACACTCATCACCTCCTTCATCAACGGCACTATTTAAGACACTCCAGATCACACAGTCATTGTCCGGTCTCGTTAATGCATACCTACCTGCTATGCTTACCTTAAGGACTCCTTCAACGCCTGTTTACCTGTCTCCAGTGTTCTCTGTGATTCCTAGTGTCTCCGTGTCTCCAGTGAGTGTCAGTGTGTCCCGTCTGCTCCACGTCCATCAGCATCCAGCATCCATGAGGCACCAGGATCCATTTCAAGACCTGGTCGATGCACTTCGTCGTCAATAACCAGTACTTCCACTCCAGCACCTCCAGCGACCACTTCCGCATTCCCCGCTGCATCTCCTTCACCCATTGCGGTCGCCAGTCCCATGGCCAAACCGGCGCCCTTCACTG
Organism: Megalobrama amblycephala; assembly: GCF_018812025.1. Taxonomy (NCBI): domain Eukaryota; kingdom Metazoa; phylum Chordata; class Actinopteri; order Cypriniformes; family Xenocyprididae; genus Megalobrama; species Megalobrama amblycephala. The sequence continues at coordinate 15,442,313 of NC_063049.1, forward strand.
GCTCGGTGGAGAACTGCAACGGATTCCTTCTGCAGTGTTCACTGGTCCTGGAGATGCAACCGCACCTGTATCCTGATGACAGCACTAAAGTGGCATACAGTGGGTACAGAAAGTATTCAGACCCCCATTAATTTTTCACTCTTTGTTATATTGCAGTAATTTGCTAAAATCATTTAAGTTCATTTTTTTCCTCATTAATGTACACACAGCACCCCATATTGACAGAAAAACACAGAATTGTTGACATTTTTGCAGATTTATTAAAAAAGAAAAACTGAAATATCACATGGTCCTAAGTATACAGACCCTTTGCTCAGTATTTAGTAGAAGCACCCTTTTGATCTAATACAGCCATGAGTCTTTTTGGGAAAGATGCAACAAGTTTTTCAGACTTGGATTTGGGGATCTGCCATTCCTCCTTGCAGATCCTCTCCAGTTCTGTCAGGTTGGATGGTAAACGTTGGTGGACAGCCATTTTTAGGTCTCTCCAGAGATGCTTAATTGGGTTTAAGTCAGGGCTCTGGCTGGGCCATTCAAGAACAGTCACAGAGTTGTTGTGAAACCATTCCTTCATTATTTTAGCTGTGTGCTTAAGGTCATTGTCTTGTTGGAAGGTAAACCTTCGGCCCAGTCTGAGGTCCTGAGCACTCTGGAGACGGTTTTCATCCAGGATATCCCTGTACTTGGCCGCATTCATCTTTCCCTCGATTGCAACCAGTTGTCCTGTCCCTGCAGCTGAAAAACACCCCCACAGCATGATGCTGCCACCACCATGCTTCACTGTTGGGACTGTATTGGACAGGTGATGAGCAGTGCCTGGTTTTCTCCACACATACCGCTTAGAATTAAGGCCAAAAAGTTCTATCTTGGTCTCATCAGACCAGAGAATCTTATTTCTCACCATCTTGGCAAACTGGCTTTCATGTGTCTTGCACTGAGGAGAGGCTTCCGTCGGGCCACTCTGCCATAAAGCCCCGACTGGTGGAGGGCTGCAGTGATGGTTGACTTTCTATAACTTTCTCCCATCTCCCAACTGCATCTCTGGAGCTCAGCCACAGTGATCTTTGGGTTCTTCTTTACCTCTCTCACCAAGGCTCTTCTCCCCCGATAGCTCAGTTTGGCCGGACGGCCAGCTCTAGGAAGGGTTCTGGTCATCCCAAATGTCTTCCATTTAAGGATTATGGAGGCCACTGTGCTCTTAGGAACCTTAAGTGCAGCAGAATTTTTTTGTAACCTTGGCCAGATCTGTGCCTTGCCACAATTCTGTCTCTGAGCTCTTCAGGCAGTTCCTTTGATCTCATGATTCTCATTTGCTCTGACATGCACTGTGAGCTGTAAGGTGTGATGGAATTTTTGAACTAATTAATAATGAACTAACATTTCTTTTCTTCTACAGGCCTAATGATAATAATCTAACTTTGAAATAGAGAAACAGTCACTAGGACTGAGTGTTGTGATTCAGAAACATTCTGCTGTGCTGGCTAGACAGCATCCTTCTGGGGATAAAAAATAGTCTTTGAGGAATTGTTCTAACCTATTGAGTAATCTGAACTATTAACCCTGAGACATTTTTTGATGATCTTGTGATTCAGTTGTTCTAATCTAAATTTATGCGGGACGGAGGAACTGAGATGTTTTCCTTAAATCTGAACCAATTGTATTAAGACTGATGATAATGAGTAATAGATCATGCCATACTGACTGCGAAGTGTACCTGAAATCCTATAAAACCTGCTGTATTCCTTTGTTCGGGGAGAGATTCTCTGGAATGATGAGAACTCTCCCGGCCGTGATTAAAGCATATTCTGAGGCATAGACTGGAGTCTGTCTGGTTTTTAGGCTGCAGCAAACCTAAGCACTAGAGATATTTTTCTATACTATAGTGATAGTGTTTAGTGGAGGTGAGGAGCACTAAAGAGCTTAGTATCAGGTGATAGTGCCCCAAAATAGGCCGAGACGTCGGCCGACTCGAACAGGTATTAAAAGTACGCTCAGTAGAGTATAAATTTATAGGTTTATGGGTGTTTGGGACACCCGGGTTTAACTAAGTCAGGTGCGAAGGAAAAATCTACCACAGTTTTGGCGAGCTTCCAGGAGCCCAAGGGATCCTCCCTCCGTCCGTCGGTGGGGGCCGGATAGTTTTAAATTTGAGTAAGAGGAACTTAATTATTATTTTTCCTATTTCTGTTTCTACATTCTGCCAACTTGCAATTTGCAAGAAAAGACCCCGAGACCCCGATCCATCCGAGACGGGCTGAAAGGACTTAAGGTTTGAGGTAGGGTACACAGACTCCAGTTCTTTTCCTTTGATTTGCTTATTATTGGGACAAACAAGATGCAGTTTTGCAATTTCTAAAGTTTTGAAGAAAGATTAATTGAATTGGATTGGAGCAAATTCTGTGAAATTCTGTCTGATGTTGGATGTTGTTTGTTTGTTTATGTTCTTTGTTTGCATGTTGTGTTGTGTTGTGTTGTGTTGTGTTGTGTTGTGTTGTGTTGTGTTGTGTTGTGTTGAGCTGTGAATAAGTAAGAGAGACACTGGCTAGTCCCAGTTTTAAGAGGTGTATCCCGTTAGCCTATAGGGATGATGAAATTCGACTGAATTCGCCACAGCGGTATCCTTTCAATTTAACAAGGTATACTTATGTAAGACGTCATGTAGGATTGAGATTGAGTGGCCAAGTTGAACAAATATTTGAGCAAGATTTTGCAGTTTTGGGGATTGGTTTTTACTAAAGCATGGTATTATGTTTACAATCTAGACCCATATTTAATGGTAGGTCAAACATCCTTGTATTTGCTGACTAGACCTAATTTAAGACCATACATAGATAGAAGCACAGGAGAATTGGGATTGAATCCTGTTCCTCCTATTCCAGGATATCCCATGATTTGGGCTTGGAGATATAGCTCAGATATTTATCCATTAAACTGAATTTATAAGATTGTTTTTTCCTCTTTCTCTCCTTCTAGCAACGAAGAATTTGCTTATTCTGTCTGCCCTCTTTTTGCTGTTGCTATTACTCTCGTTGAAATAAGATAAGAAAATATATAGGAAGAATATCTTGCTTTTGCTATTGTTTCTGCAAAGAAGTACTTGCTTGCTTAATTAACAATGGGGAATTGCTGCGATAAAATAAAAACTGAAAAAACTGAGATCCGGGGTCCTTTCTGAGAATTGGTTAGAAAGTGGAATTTGCGAGAAGAACAAATTGCTTAAATTCAGTTGTGGTCAAAGTTCACAAAAGGACAATTTGAGAAAAATTGTGGTACTTTGAGTGTGTCAGTTTTAGGAGAATCAAGGCGTATCTTGGAGAATCTATCCCCAAAGAAGCGGAGACGGATTGACTGGACGCTGTTCAACAGATGGGAGCGGGATGCGGAGGCTCGATACGAGAGGCAAAGAAAAGGTGAGGAGGAAAAGGTTGCTCTTATTGCCTTGCAGACCAAGAAGCAGAAGCAAGAGCTCGATGATATGCAGGCAGTGAGTGGGTGCAGGCGGCCCCCGCCATACAATGCTGCGGGAGAAGAGGAAGTTGGACAAGTGCCAGTGGCTGGGAGCTCTGCAGAGCCGTGCTCCAGGAAAGGGGAAGTGAAGACAGAGGGTGAGAGCTCAGATGATGATGAGGATGAGAGGGATGCTCCTGAACGAGGCGATGACACCTGAGTTGCGTGAGCCCCTAAGCCGCGTATTCAAGGGGGTGAAAAGAAAAGCTGGAAAACCACCTCCCACACACCCAATGAAAACTCGGTCGGTCTCTGTGATTGGGAAAAAGACTGAGAAAACTTGTAATTTGCCTATGCTTCAGTTTCCAGGTGCTGAAGGGCCAGTGTGGGTGGAGAGACCTTGGGATTTGGAAGAGCTTCGAAATGTGACAACCGCACTCCCAGATCCAGAAAAAGGGGTAGAACGGTTCATAAGTGCAGTTACAAATGTTGATGTAACTTATAAACCCACAGGTCGAGACTGGTCAGCAATATTCAGCGCAAGACTGGGATTGAAGTGGACAGAAGTGCGTGGAGCAGGCGAAGACGCTTTCAACCCCGCCCTGCAGCGTCTGGATGAAGGAGGAACTGAAACTCAGGAGTGGAGAGTTCAATGGACAGCAATGCTTGAGAGACTGAGACTGGCTTACCCACTACGGCCAGACTGGGCAGCGATTGCCAACACGAAGCAGTTGAAAGGTGAGACTGTCACTGCTTATCTTGCGAGACTAAAGACTGTTGTTGATGAATGTGCAGGTCTTCCAGAAGGAACCGACAACACAGGAGTTCTGAAACACCATTTTGTAAATGGCCTGCTTCCAAACATACAGAAAGCTGTCAAATTGACCTGCATTGGATGGGAAGCTCAGAATCTGGAAGTGGTGATGCAACATGCCAAACATGCTGAGCAGAATGATGAAAAGAGGAACACAGAGAAACAGCAGAAGTTGGAGAATGCTCAGTACATGTTTTACCAGTCCCAGTCCCAGTCCAACAACCAAATGCCAAGAGATGACAACTATCAAGAGGCAAGAAGAGGAAGAGGCAGAGGCCGTGGCAGGTGGAATGCACAGAATGGCAGGATTGGGGACAGAGACAGGTGTAGAATCTGCGGCCAGAAGGTCATTGGGCCAGGGAGTGTCCAGAAAATCCGAACAACTTCCCCCAACAGCAGCAGTACCAAAATAACTTCCGACAGCAGCCACAGCAGAGCTACCCGCAGCAGAGGCAGAACTACAGAGAGCAACAACACACTTCTTCTTTTCCTCCCCCTCCGCCAACGGCAAGCTCCACAGCATAGGATGAGGTGGGAGACACTCAAACCCGAACAACTCAGCTTATTCAACTGACTAAAGACCCAAGCTCAAATCCAATGATGACGATACTTGTACAAGGACTTCCAATCTCCATGTTATTGGACACTGGGGCCACGAGGTCAACACTTACGGTAGAGACTGCATCTAAATTTGATAAATTGCCACTTTCTAACCAAACTTGTACTACTTATGGTATATCAGGGATAGCACAGATTGATAAAGTGTCAATGCCATTAGCAGTAGTTAATGGGGAGAAAAAGTGTACACATTCATTTCTGATTTCTCAAACATGTCCTTTAAATTTGATGGGCAGGGATCTAATTTCTAAATTAGGATTAACAATCGATGTTTCCTTGAGGGGAGTTGAAGTGACAACTATGAGTGCTAATTTTGCTCAGATATTACCAAACTGGTATTATAATTGGGCTATAACTCCTTCATTTGATCCGTATTCAGAATATAGTTTTATACCTGCTGATTATGAAAAACCATCTCATTTCCATTGCACTTCATGGTTTGTGGGTCATGAAAGAAATAGCGAGTATGAAGAAAGTTGGTTCGATGGATCTCTGGGTGAGACATTAAATCTTGAGTATCTATTAATATCGCAGCATTTCTCAGCATTCACTGTAAAACTAACACCATCTCAATCTACTCTTTTCCAACAGATGCAAGTCCAGCCTCACGTCTCAGTGGGGAAAAGAGGAAGCTCCTGGGCGGAAGTAGGAGTGTGGCTCACGGAGCAAGTGGAGAGGGGGGCTGGACTTGGCATGATGATGGGTATTATACAAATGAAGCAGGGGTAAGAGCATATCCAACAATGCAGACAGTGACGGTTCACAGGTTGTGCAGTGAAGAGAGAAATAATATTTCTAGTACTCCAATTGAAAATGATTTTGATTTATCAGGGGTTCCAGAGACTCTTTGGGCAAAAGATAAATTTGATATTGGTCGGATAAAGAATGCAACGCCTCTTGTAATCACGCCTAAAACTCAGCACAGGCCATATAGGCCTCAATATCCTCTCAGCAAAGAAGCTGTAGAAGGAATTTCTAAAGTTCATGCAGCGCTCGTCGAAAAGGGGGCTATTGTGCCTTGTCCAGATTCACCCATCAATTCACCGATACTCCCTGTAAGAAAGGCATCAGGTGAGTGGCGTTTTGTGCAGGATTTGCGATTGGTGAATGCAGCTGTTCAGCCTCGTTCTCCAATCGTACCTAATCCTTCTATAATTCTATCCGAGATTCCAAATAATGCCACTTACTTCTCAGTAGTTGATTTGGCAAATGCATTTTTCTCGATCCCAGTCCACCCAGAGAGTAGATTCTGGTTCTCATTCCAATTCCAGAATAAGCGCTGGACTTGGACTGTAATGCCGCAGGGATATACAGAATCTCCCACTGTGTTTACCGAAGAACTTTCCCGAAATTTAGAAAGTTTCATCCCACCTAAAGGAAGTACATTAATTCAGTATGTGGATGATTTGTTGATTTGCTCCCCAGACAAAGCCTCCTGTGAAGCCGACACACGTGCATTGTTGAATTTCTTAGCAGAAAATGGACATAAGGTGTCCAAAAATAAGTTGCAGTTAGTAAAACAGGAAGTAAGGTATCTTGGCCATCTAATCTCAGCAAATGGCCGAGCTTTAGGCCTAGATCGAATTGAAGCGATCCGAAAAATTCCGAAACCAGTTACAAAATTGCAGATGATGACATTTCTAGGGATGACGGGATACTGTAGACCATGGATCCAAGATTATGCTGAGATCTCAAATCCCCTTCTCATGGCAGCTCATGAGGTCAAAAAAATGACAGATCTGATCACTTGGACAGACAGACGAACGCCAAATTGCATTTGAGAAATTAAAATTATCATTGACCACTGCACCCAGCTTAGGGCTGGCTGATTATACAAAGGTTTTTGAATTATTTGTCTCTGAGAAAAAAGGGTTCATGTCTGCTGTTTTAACTCAGTCCCATGGTGACCGTCGACGCCCGATCGCATATTATTCCAAACGATTAGACACTGTCGCAAGAGGAATGCCACAGTGCCTACGTTCTGTAGCCGCCACGGTCGAAGCTGTATTAGCATGTTCGGATTTGGTGGCTTTCCATCAATTAACTGTTTATGTTCCTCATGCAGTACACGCTTTGTTATTGCAGTCAAGGACAGCTCATCTGACAGCTGCACGTTCACTGCACTGGCAAAACGTCCTGCTCACAATGTCAAATGTCACATTGAAAAGATGCACCATGTTAAACCCGTCGACACTACTTCCCACAGAGGAAGATGGGGAACCCCACGACTGTACACAGGTAGTAGAGATAATGACGAAACCACGACTTGATTTACAAGATACACCTTTATCCAATCCTGAATTGATTTATTATGTGGATGGGTCGTGTCTCCGGAATCCACATACGGGATTGCTTTCAACTGCATATGCCATTTGTACTAAATTCGAGATAGTTGAAACCCAATGTTTACCTCAACATCATTCAGCTCAAGCAGCAGAACTTGTTGCACTCTCGCGTGCATGTGAATTAGCTAAAGGCCGTTCTGTCACAATATATACTGACTCACGTTATGCTTTTGGCGTCTGCCATGATCATGGAGCAGTATGGAAGAACCGAGGTTTCCTTACTGCTAACGGAAAACCCGTGGCACATTCAAAATTGATTGATAAATTATTGGAGAATTTATTGTTGCCAAAAGAAATCGCTATTTGTAAATGCGCGGCTCATATGAAAAGTTCTGACGAAATATCGAAAGGTAATAATTTTGCCGATTCCATAGCAAAAAACACCGCACTGACGGGATGCGTGCCAATTGAATTTATAGGTTTTACATCCCTCGCTACCGATAGCACCCAGCTACCACCATCATTAAGCGAGGTTCAGAAACTGGGTACTGACCGTGAGTTGAAAATTTGGTCAGAGAGGGGTGTAAAAGATGATGAAGGTGTCTGGAGAGATACCGAAACAGGTAAGCCATTTCTGCCTAAACAGCTATATCCAAACTTTGCAAATTGGGCTCATGGGGTAGATCATGCCTCAAAATTGGCTATGAATGATTTGATCAGTACTTCCTGGGTGGCTCCAGGATTTACAGCAGTGGCAGAGAAGTTTTGCCAGAAATGCCACATCTGCGCAGCGAATAATGTGGGAAAGCAGAGTAAACGGATTGTTCCCTCTGCTCACCCTGTACCAGAATTTCCCTTCGAGCACGTCATGATGGATTTCATTGAATTGACACCATGTCAAGAGTATAAGTATTGTCTTGTAATTATTGATATGTTTTCAAAGTGGGTTGAGTGTTTCCCAAGCAGAAAAGCTGATGCTGCGGCTGTAGCAAAAGCTCTAATACGAGAGGTAGTTCCTAGATGGGGAGTGCCTGCAAAATTGTCTAGTGACAATGGAACTCATTTTGTAAATAAAGTTATAACTGAATTGGCAAGAGGATTAAGAATAAATTTGAAAAACATTGCTCCTACAGGCCGGAAAGCGCAGGTGCAGCTGAGAGAGCTAACCAGACGATAAAGAATAAATTGTGTAAAGTTATGGCAGAAACTGGAATGACATGGGTCCAAGCCTTACCCATTGTTTTGATGGCCATGAGAGCCCGAAAAGGGGCAAGAACAGCCCTCAGCCCACATGAAATTCTTACAGGTCGTCCCATGCGAGTAGGAATTGAACCTCCTCCCCAGGAGGGTTTGGCGGGGGTGGATGAGCAAATGAGAAAATATATGTTATCCTTAACCAAAACTATCAAAACAATCCATTCGCAGGTTAAAGCTGCTCTGCCAGTTCCAGGTGTTGGACCCCAGCACTCTTACGAGCCAGGACAGTGGGTCTGGATCAAAGATCTCAGGCGAAAGGCGTGGAACAACCCAAGGTGGCTAGGGCCATACGAGATCATTCTAACAACAAACACCGCAATCAAGGTCGCTGAACGTGACACCTGGGTTCACGTGTCACATTGTAAGCCCCACCAACACGCAGATTCAAGCCAAAAGTAGAGGAAATCAGGGCGTACTAGTGACGATCCCTCCTCTGCCAACGAAGGAAAGACCTTGCTACGGCTCGCAAAGAGTCATCAAGGTGAAGATGGAACGCTTCAGACGTCTGTGGGGCCAACGGGATGATCAGCGCACCTGGGAGTGGCTCTGGGCCGACAAATTGTTTAAGTGTAGCATATGTGTTATTGCATTCATAAGTGTGTGATTTTGGTTGTGCTTTTGCTTCTGTTTGAATTTTCTACAGGGAGTGTTGCAAGTAGAGGGAAAAGGGAGGTGATGTCAGTTCCTGTTCATCATGACCACTCATCCAATGTGAACCAGCACCATTTTGGGTTGAATATGTTTTGGAAATATGCTAATTACACAGCCAAACAGCATGCACCTAACAAAAATTGCTATGTTTGTGCACAGGCCTCCTTCTCTGCCGCATACCCATATCCATTGTCTCCAGAGCCGGTAGAAGATCATGAATTAAGGTGTATTATGATTCGTATAGCTGGACCGGGATCGGAGTGTTCTCAAAAGATTTTCCGAAGGGGAGAGCCCCTTGAGTGTGAGGAATGTAACCTCTGCTTCGCCAATCCTCTCACTTAGCAGTGGAGGAAAGAAAAAGATTTGGCCTAACCCTGGACAAAAATTTAAAGAATGCTACCAATCTCGAAAGGGGGTTAATTTTATGGGGATTCTTGAGGGGTGTAAGGTAATCCATAATGTAAGTTGCGACAGTCCCACTGGGATGAGTGATCATTTAGCGGGAGGGGCTTTCCTTCTGTATGATTATTACTGGTTATGTGGCCATACTGCTTACCCAAGTCTGCCTGTGTCATGGAGAGGTGTCTGTGCTTTAGTTAAGCTCAGAGCACGAATTAGAATTGGATATGTGAGTAAGAAAAGAAGGCAGAAGCGGAATTTGGATAAGAAGGATGGCGATACCTGGTGGAGACATGATATTTCTGATATACCGACTGAACACAGGGTGATTGCCAAGACGGCTCAATTTTGGAAGGCCTTTTTGATTCACAATGCTGTAACTGACTCCATGAATTGGATTAACAGAATTCATTATGAACTATTCCGATTTGCAAATGACACTCAATTGGCTTTGACATTTTGAAAACTGAAGTAGGAGCTCTGAGACAAATGACTCTAGAAAATAGGATGGCTCTGGATGCGATCCTAGCAGAGGAGGGGGGAGTTTGTGTGAAAATTGGTAAGGAATGTTGTACTTTTGTTCCAGCTTATGATGCTGATGATGGTAGCATTTCAAAGGTGCTGACTGACTGACATGACAAAGGTTCGGGATGATTTGTGGCAAGATGAACAGGCCAAGAATAAAGGGATAGGATGGAGTTTAGATTGGATCTCTGATGCCTTCCGCAATGCTTTTGGCAATATCTTCGGACCCATACTAAGTTTTTGGCAATGATATTCGCAACCTTGCTTGTTGCAATGATGATAATTGGGTGTTTGATGAAGTGCATTCGAGTTGTATTGGGAGATTTGTCCAAAGCATTGTGGAAGCAAGGGAAGAAAGAGAGTATGTGGAGTTGTTGCCATCTAACAGGAATGAATACCAAAATCTGCAGGATAATAATGTGCATCGATTTTAATCAAGTTTGATCATTTTTGATTGAAGTAAAATATGATCAAGAGAGGGGAATGTGATGGAATTTTTGAACTAATTAATAATGAACTAACATTTCTTTTCTTCTACAGGCCTAATATAATAATCTAACTTAGAAGTAGAGAAACAGTCACTAGGACTGAGTGTTGTGATTCAGAAACATTCTGCTGTGCTGGCTAGACAGCATCCTTCTGGGGATAAAAAATAGTCTTTGAGGAATTGTTCTAACCTATTGAGTAATCTGAACTATTAACCCTGAGACATTTTTTGATGATCTTGTGATTCAGTTGTTCTAATCTAAATTTATGCGGGACGGAGGAACTGAGATGTTTTCCTTAAATCTGAACCAATTGTATTAAGACTGATGATAATGAGTAATAGATCATGCCATACTGACTGCGAAGTGTACCTGAAATCCTATAAAACCTGCTGTATTCCTTTGTTCGGGAGAGATTCTCTGGAATGATGAGAACTCTCCCGGCCGTGATTAAAGCATATTCTGAGGCATAGACTGGAGTCTGTCTGGTTTTTAGGCTGCAGCAAACCTAAGCACTAGAGATATTTTTCTATACTATAGTGATAGTGTTTAGTGGAGGTGAGGAGCACTAAAGAGCTTAGTATCAGGTGATAGTGCCCCAAAATAGGCCGAGACGTCGGCCGACTCGAGCAGGTATTAAAAGTACGCTCAGTAGAGTATAAATTTATAGGTTTATGGGTGTTTGGGACACCTGGGTTTAACTAAGTCAGGTGCGTAGGAAAAATCTACCACAAAGGTCTTATATAGACAGGTGTGTGGCTTTCCTAATCAAGTCCAATCAGTATAATCAAACACAGCTGGACTCAAATGAAGGTGTAGAACCATCTCAAGGATGATCAGAAGAAATGGACAGCAGTTAAATAGTTAAATATATGAGTGTCACAGCAAACGGTTTGAATACTTAGGACCATGTGATATTTCAGCTTTTCTTTTTTAATAAATTTGCAAAAATGTCAACAATTCTGTGTTTTTCTGTCAGTATGGGGTGCTGTGTGTACATTAATGAGGAAAAAAATGAACTTAAATGATTTTAGCAAATGGCTGCAATATAACAAAGAGTGAAAAAATTAAGGGGGTCTAAATACTTTCTGTACCCACTGTACATAATCTCTCAACTCGAAGGGAAAGTTCTCCGCTGGGCTGAACCACTCTGGACACAGAAAAATCCCATTGTCAAGTCATACTCCAGCTTCGTCAACCACTTCAAGGAGGTATTCGGAAAACCAGCCTGGGATTCAGCAGTCGGTGAGAGATTATGCCAATTGAAACAAGGTTTAATGTCTGTGTCTGATTACGCCCTTCAGTTCCGGACTTTAGCTGCTGCAAGTGGCTGGAATGAACAAGCTCTTATCACCACCTATCGGCAAGGGCTCGATCCACGTGTGCGGTTGCATCTCGCTGCATACGAGGATTCCATCGGGCTCGAAATATTCATCCAGTTATCCATCAGGTTTGCCACTCGTATGCAGCTGTGTCTCGATGAGCACCAGGGCCAGCCTTTATTTTCATCTACTCTCCGCCAGCCAGAATCCGTCAGCCACCCAGAACCAGCCAGCGAATGCACGTTGAATACTCACGTCTCAAGTCGGCTGAGCGACAGAGGAGGCTGACCCAGAATCTTTGTATCTATTGTGGCCGTCCTGGGCATTTCATCTCTGAATGCCCCATCCGCCCTGTGCGTCCCATGGTGAGTGTTATCATGCCTGTGTTGAATAAGATGAAACCACTCACCATTGTTGTAAACCTTACTACTGCTGATTTCTGTTTTCCAGTCAACGCGCTCCTCGATTCTCAGTCAGCTGGTAACTTCACCTCCGGAGCTCTCTGTCGTCAGCTTCAACTCAAAACCACTGCCACGCCGAAGATCTACCAAATCCTCTCAGTAACTGGAAAACCTCTCCGTCAAGTTTGTTGCAGTGTAGGACCTCTTCACCTCCAAGTTGGTGTTCTTCATATGGAGGAGATTCATCTGCTGGTTCTGGAGGAATCAATGGCTGATGTGATTCTAGGGCGCCCCTGGCTTGAGCAGCATAACCCCATCATCTCCTGGAGGACAGGAGAAATCCTGAAGTGGGGTAACCAATGCTTTCCTGACTGTTTCCCTGAGTTTCCGACTCCAAGTCATCCAAGTTCCAAAGAAATCCAAGTCTCTGCTCCTGAGTTTCCTGCTCCAAGTTATCCTAGTTCCAGGAAGTCCCAAGTCTCTGTTCCTGAGTTTCCTGCTCCAAGTTGTCCAAGTTCCAGGAAGTCCCGAGTTTCTGTTCCTGAGTTTCCTGCTCCAAGTCGTCCAAGTTCCAAAGAAACTCGAATCTCTGCTTCTGTTTCCTGTGTCAAGTTCTCTAAGCTCTGAGAAGATCCAAGCCTATGCCACTTCCATGGAAAGCCCACTTGAGAAACGTTCCACAGACATCCCTGCATGTTACTCCCACTTCAGCAATGTTTTCTGTCCTCAAAGAGCCTCCAAGCTGCCTCCTCATCGGCCATGGCACTGTGCAATCGACCTCATCCCTGGTGAGCCAGTGCCCAGAGGGAAGATATACTCCCTATCAATCCCTGAGGAGAAGGCCATGGAGGAGTACATTAATGAAGCTCTGGTGCAAGGATATATCCGTCCGTCGACTTCCCCTGCTGCTTCAAGCTTTTTCTTCGTGGCGAAGAAGGACAGAGGCTTGCGGCCATGTATCGATTACAGAGCTTTAAACAAAATCACCATCAAATTCAGGTATCCACTTCCTCTCGTCCCAGCAGCGTTGGTACAACTACGCGGCGCCACTGTGTTCACCAAGTTGGACCTCCACAGCGCCTTCAACCTCATCAGAATATGTGAGGGGGACAAGTGGAAGACAGCTTTTGTGACCCCTACTGGCCACTACAAGTATCTCGTCATGCCATACGGACTTGTCAACGCCTCCTCCGTATTCCAAGACTTCATGCATGAGGTGCTCCGGGAGTTCTTCCACAAGTCAGTCCTGGTCTACATCGACGACATACTGATATACTCCCGGAGCATGGCCGACCATCGCCGCCACATTGTCCTCCAATGCCTGAGAGATTTCCATTTGTTCCTAAAAACCAAGAAGTGTACCTTCCATCAGTCCTCAGTGCAGTTCCTGGGTTACATCATTGATCGCAGTGGTGTCCGCATGGACGAGAGGAAGGTAACCGCTGTCAAGGACTGGCTCATCCCAACATCCATGAAAGAGTTACAAAGATTCCTGGGTTTCGCAAACTTCTATCGTCGCTTCATCAAAGGTTACAGTTCCATCACCAGTTCACTCACCAACCTTCTCAAGAATAAGCCCAAGTCTCTGTCCTGGACTCCAGCCGCCACAAAAGCCTTCAACACACTCAAGGAAGCCTTCACAACCACTCCCCTCCTGGCCCATCCAGATCCAGAACTTCCTTTTATCGTTAAGGTAGATGCCTCAACCACATGATTGGGAGCGGTGTTGTTGCAGCAGTAGGGGAATCCTCATAAGCTCCATCCATGCGCCTTCTTCTCCCACAAGCTCAACCCGGAGGAGATCAACTATGACATTGGAAACCGGGAGCTTCTGGCCATCAAGCTTGCCCTGGAAGAGTGGAGGCACTGGCTCGAGGGAGCCAAACACCCCTTTACCATTCTAACAGACCATAAGAACCTTGAGTATCTACGAGACGCCAAAAGACTGAATCCCCGCCAAGCTAGATGGGCACTGTTCTTCACAAGATTCAAGTTCACCATCTCATATCTCCCTGGTTCTAAGAATGTGAAAGCTGATGCTCTGTCTCGTATCTATAGTCCCGAAGAAACCTCTGACGATTCAGAGCCAATCATCCCAGAGAACCTCTTTGTCAGTCCCATCACTTGGTCTGCCGAAACGCTCCCCGAGTCGAGTGCCTCCACCAACACCCCACCGGGTTGCCCTCAGGGATTGCAGTATATCCCACGGACACGACGCACTCCACTTATTCACTCCACGCATTCATCACTGGGCACTGGCCACCCAGGGGTCAATGAGACCCTATCGTTGCTTAAACAGCGCTTCTGGTGGCCCAACATGGCATCCGACGTCAGGAGGTATGTACAGGGGTGCCGGGAATGTGCCATCTCCAAGAGCAACATCTTCCCTCCGGAAAGCTCCAACCTCTGCCCTTTCCCAACCCCCCCCGGTCACACCTAGGAGTGGACTTCATACCAGAGCTTCCAGTCTCCAATGGTTGCACCTGCATATTGGTGGTAGTGGATCGATTCTCCAAGTCATGTAGATTAATTCCCTTGCCTGGACTGCCCACGGCTATGGACACCGCAGAGCTCCTGTTCAACTATGTGTTCAGATACTATGGACTGCCCGAAGATATTGTATCTGACCGTGGATCACAATTCACCTCCAGAGTATGGAAATAATTTTTCAAACTCCTAGGTGTGACCATAAGTCTCTCCTCTGGCTACCATCCCCAGACGAACGGGCAGATGGAGAGGAAGATTCAGGAGATCGGCCGTTTCCTACGTGCCTTCTGTCACGGCCATCAGGATTTCTGGAACCATTTTCTGGATTGGGCCGAGTACGCCCAGAACTCTCTCCGTCAGTCCACCACAGGTCTCACTCCGTCTCAATGCATACTCGGTTTCCAACCCCCACTGTTCCCTTGGGATGGGGAACCATCGGACATCCCTGCAGTCGATTACTGGTTCTGGGAGAGCAAGAGGGTGTTCATTGGCCCCTTTACTATCACTCGGAGGATCAACCCTGTCACCTATCACCTGCAGCTCCCTCCTGAGAATAAAATTCACCCAGTTTTCCACGTGTCCTTGTTGAAGCCTCACCATCCCTCTGTTCTTCCCTCCACAGAGCCTGGCGAAGCCGGGGAATCCCCCCCTTCCGCTCATCGTGGACGAAGGAACGGCCTACACAGTGAACGACATCTTGGACTCCCGGCGCCGTGGTGGTCACCTGGAGTACTTGGTCGACTGGGAAGGTTACGGTCCCGAAGAGCGGTCATGGGTCCCCAGGAATGATATTCTCGACCCCAAATTTCTTGATGACTTCCATGCCAGACATCCGAACCGACCAGCTCCATGCGGCAGGGGTCGACCACCACGACGTCGGGGTCCACGGTCCTCAGAAGCGGACCGTGGAGGGGGGGGTAATGTCACAGACACGCCAGGCTCTTCACGCACCCAATCACAACGCACTCCCTCCCCTGAGTATTAACTAGCTCCACCTGACACTCATCATCTCCTTCATCAACGGCACTATTTAAGACACTCCAGATCACACAGTCATTGTCCGGTCTCGTTAATGCATACCTACCTCCTATGCTTACCTTAAGGACTCCTTCAACGCCTGTTTACCTGTCTCCAGTGTTCTCCATGATTCCTAGTGTCTCCGTGTCTCCAGTGAGTGTTAGTGTGTCCCGTCTGCTCCACGTCCATCAGCTTCCACGTTCCCTAGGAAAGATAAGAACCAGGAAAGAACCTAGGAAAGATCAGATCCAGTCACAGCCACAGTCACGAAAATGGTCTAATTTGAAAGAAAATATCCTAAGCTAAAATGTGATATAGAGTTTGTAGCTTTTTTGTTACTGTTTTAGTTTGATACTGACTAAGCAGCCCTTATCAAAACTGCGGGGGTCAATTTCTGCCTTTTTAAAACTGCGGGGGTCCTGACCCCCCTGTCCACCATGTCAACGGCACCCCTGCACATGCAAAAAAAACAGCCTGTTCTTGACTGTAGTCAGAAATGGGTATTTACAACAAGGATTTATAAATGATCTGTAAGGTATTTTAAGCTGAAACTTCACCGACGCATTCTGGGGACAGCTGAGACTTAAATTACACCTAGTAAAAATGTCTCAAAAAATCTTATGCATCCGCTGACAGATAAAACACTCCTGCACACTTCTCTACACTGGAGAAAAACTGCATATGTTTCCTTAAATTTTCTTTACAGAGATGTATTAATTTCCCCATTTTTACCCAAAATAAGGTGTTGTGAGAATGAATGAGTACACACATGCAATGTAATGTCTGTTCCATTCATACTCGCAGCTGGAGAGCGCTTTCGTGCTGAAACTGAGACTCTTATTTTCACTTTTTCCACATTTTGTTATTCCAAAAGGGATTATATTCATATATATATATATATATATATATATATATATATATATATATATATATATATTTTTTTTTTTTTTTTAAACGTAGGTACATTTATAACACTATAATTAGTATTATATTACCTTTGCATCAAATTCCAAAAATCTAGTTAACACTGTGAGGGTGTTTCTAATACAGCAGATATGGGATTGACAGTAAAAATGACATCTTTCTCTCTTCTGACTGCTGTTATCAATCGCTCTCTATTTTTTTCCTCTTTTTGAAAGTTGTTGTGAAAACACTATTGTGGAGTTTTTCTTTTGCTATTTGAGCAAATGGAAACAAAAAATATATATTTAAAGTCCCTCTGTAGTCAATTATTTTATCCCTTAAAACACCAAAATGACATATTTAAAAAAAATTCAAGTGAAAAAAAAATTTCTTCATGATTTAAAATAGCTTGAATGTAACTCTACACCCTTGCCTCATTTAATATACACGGATCAATGAATATGCAAATTAGCGCCACCTTCACTCACTCACGCCAGCTTGGAGTATACTGTCGCTGTAGTGACGAGCAATTTGTTGTTTGTGTTATGGATATTTAAGAAAAAAGCTTGCTTCGCTTTGTATATTAAGTTTAACAGCTGTGCAATTGAACTGCTCATATTTTCAGATCCAGCAGGCACCCATGCCTTCTCCGTACATGAAATAAATGCACATCCTTGAATAAGCGTGGATTTCCAGCGGATTTACTTGAACTTATCAGGTCGGCTAATATCTATGGTTTGATCCATTCCAGAGGCGGCCAAAATCAGAATTTATAATGGACTGAATAGCTCTCTCAGAACTTGACGTGCGAGGCCACACTGACTGAATATGCACACGAATCACGGTCACACGCACACGCTCAGAGCAATATTGTTTTAGCTATGTTTTTTAGTATTAAAATATTTTGAAGGACAAAAACATGAACTTTATTGGCTTTACTTTAAGTGAGCTGTCATTTTACTTTGGCGCGAGCCCCTTGGCACACCCTTGCGACGGTTCTGTCATTAATTAATATGAATTAATATAGATAGCCTTTTGCTTGACTACGTTATTGTCACAGTTCATTACAGAAGACTTCGCCAGCACAAGATCCAACAACTATCGTGAGTGTTTCCGTCTCAGCTACAATGAGTCCATCTCTCCAGTTAATGTGTCTCTGTCAAGGAGACAGAGCGATAGAGGATTATGTCGAGGACTTTATTGGACTGGCACACTTAAACATTAGAACAATATATAGATCTTGCATTGCAACTGAGCGGCTCTATCTTTATTGTGGGTGTCGTGGAGGAACGCGTCACCTCGTCTCTTCATGTAATGGCTGCCGCGCCAGAGAACACGCACAAGATGGCAGCTACCACAACAACACCACGTCACGTCACCGCTGATCTTCCAGAGCCATGTCACGTCTCCGCTGATTGCCTAGAGTCATGTCATGTCTACGCTGATCGCCCAGAGTCACGTCACGTCTCAGCTGATCGTCCAGTGTCACGTCACATATCAGTTGATCGGCCAGAGTCATGTCACGTCTCCGCCGATCATCGAGAGCCACGTCACATCTCCGCTGATCTTCCAGAGCCCCGCCACGTCTCCGCTGATCTTCTAGAGTCACGTCACGTCTCTAGACCTGTCCGAGAACGGAGAGGGTTGCTGTCCAGTGTGGACGATCCACCGTTGACTTCAGTACGAGCAGCTGGCATTCGGAAACCCCCGCCGGCCACTTCGCACTCAAACCCACCGGTTTCTTTGCACTCAAGTCCGCTGGTGTCTACAGACAAGATGGCCGTGCTGCCAGTGTCTACGGACAAGATGGCTACCCTGCCAGTGCCACCCAAGCTCCGTGCCCTGCCGGCGCCACCCAAGCTCCTTGCCTTGTGGGTGGGACTCCTGAACTGCCATGGCTGCCTGATGTTCCTGACCCACCTTGGCGTCCCAAGACTCCCGAACTGCCATGGCTGGCCGACACTTCTGACCCCCCTTGGCATCCCAAGGCTCCTGAACTACCAGGGCTACCTGACAAGTCTGACCTGCCTTGGCATTCCAGGGCTCCCGAACTGCTATGGCAGCCCGACATTCCTGACCTGCCTTGGCGTCCCAAGGCTGCTGAACTGCCATAGCTATCTAACACTCATGATCCACCGTGGCTGCCCGAGGCACCTGACCTGCCTTGGCTGCCCGAGGCACATGACCCGCCGTGGCTGCCCGAGGCACTTGACCCACCGTGGCTGCTCGAGGTACCTGACCTGGCATGGCTACCCGAGGTTCCCGACCCGCCATGGCATCTAGAGTCCCTGGATCTGTCCTAGAGACCTCCTTACCTGTTCGTACATCCAACCTCACCCGCCAGTAGGTCCCCAGGACACCCACACCCCTCCCCAGTTGTACCATCCACGGCGCGAGGACGTGCCTTCTGGGAGGGGGACATTATGTCACATTATGTCTGAGCGTTATTATTCTGTCTGACTGTCTGCCTGTTACCGATCCTGTTTGCTACCCATTTACGATTCTCTGCCGCCTACCTTTGGACTGTGTATTGTTTCCTGACCTGTGAGTGATATCTGCCTGCCCCGACCTACTGCCTGTATCCTGACCACGATTCTGCCTGTCCCTTGCTGTTCCTGTTTGCCCCTGTTTTGACCTTGCCTGTTGTACCACGCTCTCCTCTTAATAAGGCTTGCAAATGGATCCCTGCCTGAGTGACGATTCATTACAGTTATCAAACAGCTAATAATGTGTTGCTAATGTTACACACACCATTCCTGTTCTTCATCTCAGAGTCGGACAGCTGCCATCAATGTAAAGCTGCTTTGACACAATCTGCATTGTAAAAAGTGCTATATAAATAAAGGTGACTTGATTTGACTTGACTAAAGGCAGGCATACACTGTGCGATTTTCGTCCGATTTTGAGCCGAATTCTGACTCGTGCGACTCTTTTTGAGTCGAGCCGATTTTCAGCTTTGTCGTGTGTCGTTTGTCGTGCAGTGTTCGCAGTGTACACAGGGAAACGAGTGGCAATAAACCTCTCCCGACTGGCAATCGCATGGTCGGATGAAGTTCTGGCATGTCAGAAATTTGGTCGCCCCTCGTGAGGATATCGCACAGTTGAAGCAGAGCTACGAACCGACTTGCCTAAACCCTGTGTTTTTCCCCCCACTGCGCCTGCGCGAAAAAAGAAATTAAACCAATCTTCAATGCAGCAAGAAAGAAAATGAAAAGAGGGAGATCTTTAAGTTCTGTAGCTATCAAACTAGCTGCAATTTAGCAAAATGTTGCTTACCTCCAGTTCGTGTTGCATGATGGATAAACCCACGTCTTTCAAGCCACCTGGGTGTACATAACCGGTGCCTCTTGTATTAATTTACTTGATAATTAATTTATATATGTTTCGCTTTTCACTTTCTATTTACTCATGTAGGCTGTTTAATATTCACTTAATTTTATTAAATGCGGAAATGTGAACTGTTGTCCATCATTTGGCAATTGGTGATAAAGAAAAATGTCACGTTGCAAATAGGACTTTTTTCCAATTTAAACCAGGAAGGCGAGTCAGTGTCTACTTTATATCACACAAGCAATGTGCAAACTTTGCGCGAGAGTTATGCCGATGAAGACGTCTCAATCCCCTGTCAATTATTCAACAGCCTTTACAAAAAAATAAAAGTAAAACCGACGAGCTTTCGGTGCATATTCTCTCAGAGACAACGAGAGATAAATCCTACTTCAACCTGATAACGGTAGGCTATATGTCTTAATTTATTTTCTTAATATTTCTCTTGTGGCCCATAAACTGTATGTAGTGGGTGAAAAAATGAGAAGAGAAGTATTTCGTATTTAACAGGTTGTTTTTGAAGTGAAGCTGCTTTTCATTGACTGATTATTGCAGTCTGCGAACACATAGGCTACTGTTAATAATTTTAATTATATGCCTTTAATTCATTGTATAAATGTCTTTAAATAATTTTCAGTGAGGAGTAATTATAAGCTAATCAAATATTTTATTATCCTCGCAGCACGTCAGTTATGCGGTGATGTGCTATGAAATATTGCGGGCCAAATGAATTGTAGCTAATATCAATTTAATATTAAATAGGCCTACCCTATACTATTACTACTACTACTACTTCTACTACTACTAATAATAATAATAATAATAGGCTAATTATTATTATTATTATTTAATATATGAATTGGAAATGCTAAATCCTCTTGATATCCATAGCTCTGGAAACATATTGTCTATCGGCGCATCCCAGTACGTGGGTTTATCGTGCATATTTCAAACGCGTAGTGTGAGCAGTCAAGTCACGTCTCGACCATCGGACCGCATGGTGTGAGCACATAAATCGTGCGTTTTGGCTTTCCATCGCACGCGATCTACTCGTACAATGTGAGTTGGTAACCTTGCTGAAAT
Organism: Megalobrama amblycephala; assembly: GCF_018812025.1. Taxonomy (NCBI): domain Eukaryota; kingdom Metazoa; phylum Chordata; class Actinopteri; order Cypriniformes; family Xenocyprididae; genus Megalobrama; species Megalobrama amblycephala. Next base: position 15,463,334 of record NC_063049.1, read on the forward strand.
CGCACAGATATCGCACAGTGTATGCTCACCTTAAGACGACTTTGTGGGAACCATGGACGAATCAGACAAATGAATCATTTAGATTATTCTTTCAAAACATAATTCTAATTCAGAATCAAAATTCTGGCTCCAGCCACCTACAGGAAAATCCTTGCTCAATTACTTTTATAACCCCATGCTTCCTGGCAGAAGTGACGAACTCAGCCATTTGTAACACCAAATGGTCACCAAGAAGATAAAGAGTTTTTAATCACCAGATCAAAAGGACAGAGAGACAATGCAGACCCTTTTGTTTCCTAACTTCACAGAAAAACCAACAAAGACCGTTCTAAACTGCATCAAAATTGTTCCAAACAATTTTAAATGGACTTATCAAAATCTTTTAACTGCATACATTTTAAATAATGTGTCCACAAATACTACCTGAAACCAGTTATGCTTTAGAACACCCACAATTCATGTAAATGTGATAACTCTTGAATGACTGACTGAAAGTATGCCTTATTTGGACTTGATTTAATTATTTTCCTCTTTCCTAAATCCTGGCTTGAATGAAATCTGTTTGAAATCTTGAATGAAATGTATCATATTCCATTTAATAGAATTTGTGGTTAAAATGGTACTCTCTGCTAAAGCAGAGACGGGAAGTAACACCTATTCATGATTGGGGGCAGAGAAAAGGCCTTTTGAAACAGGACAATATCTGATTGGCCAAAACTCCTCTGAGGTGTGACAAACAACTAAGTTTAAATAGTCATATCGTAAGATAGTGAACTGGTCAAAGACAAAGGAGAAGACAAGACAAACAGAAGAAAGAACTGGTCAGCATTCAAGCCATCCAACTTTCACTCACTTTTCTTTTCTTTTACTAAATTTTCTTTTCCGCTGAAAGTCTCGTGTTTCTAAGTTTTGTCACAAAGTTCAACCAGCGACTTCTGCCGCCTCAGCTTTAACTCCAGCGACAAAGAGACTTCATTTTTCCAGCAAGCTCAAACGTGATTGGTTTTGACCTAACCACTATCTGGACCTGAAGAGACAAATTAGACTTGAACTTGGAAAACCCTTCTCTGCACGCCGACGAGGGAAATTCACATTTAAAGTCGACTAAAGCAAGTACCCCAGATTAAAACTGAACTGGTGCATTTAAATTAATGATTCATGGTTCGTTCAGGTCAGAACTTTGAATTGCATATTTTGCTAGGAATTCTGTCCATCATATCTCTATCTCTTGGGGGGGACAGGGGGGTCAGGACCCCCTCTGTCTGAGTGCTGTCCCCCCCAAAAATATAATTAAAAACCACGCGAAGTATTGTAAATAAAGGATATATACTTAAAATAATTGTATAAGTACTAAAGCAATACAAACGCAAACGGGCGTTTTAAGTTTAGAAACATTTTGAGTCACCCCTCCCTTGCCTCACAGTGGTTTGGTCCACCGCGCACGTCACACTTGTGTGTGTAGAAGTCCGGCGGCACCGGCGGGAGAGAGAACAGTTCTACAGACAGTACGTTAGTTGAGAGCAGTTCCAGTAAGTACGTTAGGCTGTCAAGGCTATATTATTCAAAAACTTCGGATGAAGTGATTATTTTCTCTTTAATACAGACGATGCTGAGTAATTAGTCATAACAACAACAAAAAAATGATGATAACATTGATTTAATTCTTTTCCTCTTTCCTAAATCCTGGCTTGAATGAAATCTGTTTAAAATGTATCATATTCCATTTAATAGAATTTGTGGTTAAAATGGTACTCTTTGCTAAAGCAGAGACAGGAAGTAACACCTATTCATGATTGGGGGCAGAGAAAAGCCCTTTTGAAACAGGACAATATCTGATTGGCCAAAACTCCTCTGAGGTGTGACAAACAACTAAGTTTAAATAGTCATATCGTAAGATAGTGAACTGGTCAAAGACAAATGAGAAGACAAGACAAACAGAAGAAAGAACTGGTCAGCATTCAAGCCATCCAACTTTCACTCACTTTTCTTTTCTTTTACTAAATTTTCTTTTCCGCTGAAAGTCTCGTGTTTCTAAGTTTTGTCACAAAGTTCAACCAGCGACTTCTGCCGCCTCAGCTAAATAAGTACAAATAAGTAAAAATAAGAATAACATGATTTTTTTTCCTGAGTCTGCTATTTTAGCGATTATAATGTTACCTAGATTGTTTGCTACTAAGCCACCCACACCAACAGCAATTAACATTGTGATAAGAATATGTAAACTGTAGTTTTACTGTTGTGTGTTGGGTTTTGCTCAATGTGTATTCATCGTATTTTGGTGACTTTGTTGTAAACAACTTCAAAAATATCCCAATAAATAAAAGGTTTTAAAGAAGAATATTTTGGTTAATTTAGTTAGTTTTTTCATTGAACCAAAGAGAAATATTGAGCATAATGGCACAGTCTCCATGCTACACTAATAATAGTAGTAAGGTTTTCTTCTGTGTAACATTACATATATCCTTTATAAGTAACATTTTGGCTGTATTATTTGTGTCCCCTTCAAAAATGTGACAGTAAAAACCTGCTAATTGGTTAACAAGTCTCCTTTCTATATACAGTGAATAATAGATCTAACCTTACATTTAATGTAAGTCATTGTATAATTTACAGTAAAAAAAAAAATTCCCAAAAAATTTAAATTCACAGAATTCCCTGTGTGACGCTTCACATTTGATGTATTTTCATTGAAATAAGTTCTTTTTTTCCCTTCTTCTAATAATTTGTATACATTAGGGTTTTATGTTACATCTAATGTTAAGTTAGTGTTCATTGCATTACTTTAGTGTCATGTGTGTTACTGTGATGGAGTTTAGTACTTGTGTGAATGACACTGTGTGCACCTTATATTATACATTAGAGTTTACCTTCTCAGCTGTTGGAAAAGCTGCTTGTGATGATTTTTGATATTAGAATATTGGTATATTAACATTATATCAGTTAATGAAGTAATGAAGTACATGGCTTTATCAGTTAACAAAGTACTGCCAGAGCCGGCAGTTCATGTGGCCAGGGCGGAGCCGGCAGTTCAGGGGGGCAGGGAAGATCTGGCAGTTCAGGGGCCAGGGAGCATCCGACAGTTCATGAGCCTTCGTGGCCTTGTCCAGGACCCCAGGCTCGGCCACTATGCTCCCCCACCCCCCTCATGAGGGGGGATAGCCATTTGTGAACTGGAGTGGACACTGGAGCGGGCTCAGGGGCTGAAGCTGATGTGTGTGTTGCCCAGACACACAATGGCAAAGCCACTATGGACAGAGCAAGACTCTCTGGGCTGAGCTCTGGGGCTGGAGCAAACACTGGAGTGGACTCTGGAGAACATATTGGAGAGGGCTCTGGAGAACATACTGGAGCGGACTCTGGAGAACATACTGGAATGGACTCGGAGATTGGAGTCAACTCTGGGCTGTAAGACATCCCCTCATACTCCACCAGTACTCCCAGGGGCACAGGTGCAATGGCCATTTTGGATAAGGGCTCTGGAATGGCAGCCATGACGGGACTAGACTCTGGAATGGCGGCCATGACAGGACTAGTCTCTGGAATGGCGGCCATGACGGGACTAGACTCTGGAATGGTGGCTCTGAGTCTGTGGGGAACTCGGGTTGTCGGTTCGTAGTGAGTATTGGCTTCAAGGACAGGATTGGGTTTGTCACACAGGAAGCTGATTCGAAGAATTAACAGAGTGGTTTCTTGATATTTTGCTCCACACATCAACAGTACAAGATCTAGGAATTGTTCCAGTGACCAACTGGGATCTTCTAAGGATAATAAACCACAGACATCGTCATCAAATCCTCCTCGAAAACAGTGGATAAGAGTACGATCATTCCGCACACTTGGGTGACATTTCTTTAAGAATATTTGTACATACTCCTCAATATTTCTTCCGTCTTTGAAAATCGTGCACAGAAAAGCTTCTCGTTCTAGAAAAACTCCCCCTGATTCCATCGTCGGTGACCAGACTGCTGCTAGATCCATGTTAATTTGGGTTCATCCTTCTGTCACGGTTTGGTGTGACGAGATGAAAGCACATGATAAAGAAGAGTAAACTGGAACAATATTTAATAATAAACTTGGAGAAGAACAAGGAATAACACAGCCAAACACTAATGCAAACGAGGATGAACAGAGAATAGGTGAGAACAGAGGATATATAAGCACATGTCAAATAAATAGAAATGAGATGATTAAAAAGACAAACCTGAACTGAATACTCAAATCAATTAGTGACCATGGTGACAAACAGGCTGGGAATGTGGAAAGCCAGAACCAATATACACACTAGAAACACAACACAATAGGCTTGTTTGAGATGCATCGGCGCTGCGCAGACCGATCCCCTTATGACATCAAAGTACTGCTAGAGAGATTCAAAAGCATAAAGGAGTCATATGCTCTCCAAATGCTCTTGCGGCACTTTGATGTTATACGCTGATCGGTCTGCGTAGCGCAGATGCATCTCAAACAAGCCTAATGAAAACTGAATGAACACAGAACATACATGTGACACTGACAAAAAAAAGGAGCTGTAATAAAAATAGCTGTCAACACAGAGTGATCAATGTGATGTTACAAATATTTAAAACATTATTTAAATAAGTTTAAAGTTTAAATAAGCTTTATACCTCATATATTTCAACGGGACATCTTGCTTTATTAATATTTATTATAATTTTTTAAATAACCAAACTTTAACTACATATGGGTAGATCCCTCGAGCGCAGCTGATGACGGTTTGAAGTGACGTTAAAGGGAGCGAGGATATATCATTTCACTTGATTCAATTCCTCCGTCCTCGCATCTTTTCCTTGCATCCTTCCCTCGCATCCTGAAGGGGTGGAGCTAAGACGTGAGGAAAGGAAGCGAGGAAAGGAAACGAGGATGCACAAATAAGAATTGAGAAGCACCCATGGTGTCCATCATGTAGGCCTATTTGTTCCTCTCTCTTGAAGAAAACTGCTCAGGGAGTGCCCTCTAGTGCATCTTAACTAGAAATGCATTAAAGAATGGTAGGTGAGATGAAAGATTTACCGCATCTTGTTAACTAACCACACTTTTTTTTATTATGGGTGAATTAAGGGTGATTGGGACATAATGTCTAATGGGACAGTATAACTATCCCTAACAGAGTTTATTTTCTCACCTAATGAGTGAAAATAAAAACTTTTTTGCTGAGCCCTAGCTGCAAGACCACATAGATATTGCACAAACATAAATATGACGCACTACTGCAACAAAATCAGTAAAAACTGTGTTAATATCATGTTTTTATTTTCAGAATTAGGTTGTTTTTATTTTGTCCCCTCCAACATGGAACAGCATGGTTATGAGTGATTTGGGACAGTGTTTAAAGGCATTGCTAATTAAGAAAATGATTAACCTTGCAATAAAAAGACATTGTGTATGCTTTGTATGCTCTAAATCAGTGGTTCCCAACCCCTTCATTTGTGTCACATGATCTGCCACATCACCAGCCACTCAACATGCAACAAATCACTCAGCTCCACCCTGTCGTTCACAATCACCTGATAACCCACACACTGCACGTGCATCCAATCACCAGCACTCCCTTTATAAGCAGTCACTATCAACACTTCAGTTGTCTGGTCACGTTGTTGCTACCTAATGCTTAACAGACTACCTACCTGCTCTACTCACCTGAGATACTGACCTGTCTTCATCATTTTTAGTCATCTGTCTTCAGTCATCCTTCACCAGCCTCCTGCAGTCCTCCATGTTCCTGTTCCATGTCTTCTCCATTCATCCACTTCACCTGCAAAATAAAGAACTCAAGTTACCTGCAAGCTAAGTTTAACCAAACTATCAGACTGCTAAATACTCACCCATTCATCTCTCCTGCTGCTTCTTTAATAAAACACACCTGTTTGCTACTTACCTGCCTTGCCTCCTTCTGTTCTGTGACAGAAGACCAGACCAGAGATGCAACATACCACCGAAGCTAGCAGAGATCATCAGCTGGATCCATTTTCATAAATTGTTCATGCAGTTCAACAGTCATTGCAACCCACAACACCATCTTCTTCATTGACTGTCTTTGCCGGTCTCATGGCCCATCCAGTGACGTACACTGGTGAGGTGGAGGACTGCAGTGGGTTTCTGCTTCAGTGTTCACTCTACTTTGAAATGCAGCCTCAATCATTCATCACCGATCGCTCTAAGATAGCCTTCATGATTTCACTGCTCTTTGGATGAGTACTACTGTGGGCACAATCTATCTGGAATGCCAATGGTCCATCTACCAGCTCATATGCCTCGTTCACAATCCATTTTAAAGAGGTGTTTGGACAAACTGTTTCAGCACTTTCAGTGCACGATCAACTTTATAGATTGCGGCAAGATAATACATCTGTCTATGCATATGCCCTCAAATTCTGCACCTTAGCAGGCTCTATAGCGGCTGGAATGAAATGGCATTGATCACTGCCTTTCACCAAGATCTCAACACGAAGTGTGCCCCCAAATGGTCATCTATTATGATACCATCCCGGAGCAGAAGACCATGGTGGAGTATATTGAGGAAGCTCTGCAACAGTTCATCTGACAATCTACGTCCCCTGCTGCTTCCAGTATCTTCTTTCAGCAAAAAGGATGGAGGCTTGCGGGCGTTACATTACCGTTTTCTCAACAAAAAAAGTGAAGTTTTGCTATCCCCTTCCTGCAGCTGCATGGAGCTCACATCTTTTCCAAACTGGACCTGTGGAGTGCTTACAAGGATTGGAAGACTGTCTTTGTAACACCCTTAGGCTACTATGAATATCTTGTGATGCCGTATCCCAGCCCAGGTGAAAAAAGTACATTTCTATAATATACTTAAAGTGCTCTATTTTTGTGCACTAAATTTGTACTTAATATACTAAAAATTCATCTTTAGTACTACTTAAGATCATCTTAACTCCCTGAGGTCTGATAACGCGCTGGCGCGTTTTCAGTTTTTTTTTCACATTGCAGCAAAACAGATTTAAAATACTTTTTTTGTCATAGAGACATAATATATCAATTGAAACTATAGAATATCTTATTTTATTTGTATACACTCGGAGTAAAAACAAAATGTTGTGCTTTTTGCAAAATAAAGAACTAAAATGATGTTGATCTGTCCTCTCCCTCTGAACAAAGTTTAATCTGAATATGGTAGCCTCAGAAAATGAACTATAACTTCGTGAATACTAATCACAAAAAAATTAGACTTATGTCTAAAAAAAGTTGAAATGTCAGGTTTTAAATAGTGTAAGTCAAATCGAAAACAAAAATTCTGTTTATGTAATCTGTATGAAAAGAGACACATGTCAGAAATCCGTGATTCAGCTCATTATCTGCTAATGCAGCCACACCCACGGAGCCAGCGCTATTCAGAGGCAAATTCAGAGGCAATACATGCATATATCGTCTCAATCGTGTATTTATTGTCTTGAAAAGTGTTTATCTGGATGTTAAAGCCATGGTTAGCTAGCTCTGGAAGACATGCAGTTAGTTCCTGGTTCTTCTTCTTTAGAATAATTTGTGGACTAAATGTGCACAGAAAGCGCCCTCCGGCTGCAAGTATGAATTGAAAACACCATTCCTGAAATGTCCTCTTCTTCTTTCGAATAATTTGTGGACTAAAGGTGTACAGAGCGCCCTCTGGCTGCAAGTATGAATTGAAAACACCAGCGCTCATAGTGATAACAATGAATATAGAATAAATATAACTCCTCTGTATAGAAAATTGACATAAACATATGAGAATCCATCAATATTTCTCCAAATGTGAATGCTTTTAAACTAAAAACCTATATTCAGACTGTTTGCATCACAGAAATACATTATATTTTAAAGAATAGAATAGAATACCATTATTTTAAATTGAGCTGAGACATGATTACAGAGGTTTTTTTCACAGCCTACCTGACTGAAAGGCCTCATTAATATGCAGCACCATTAGAGGTTCTTTATGCGATTCTTTTGTCTTCTCAGGTGTAAATCACCCATTATTCATGATGATTCACGCCTCCACGCATACTGTGTTTCTTGACAAAAAGTGTCTTACAAAAACTAAATCAAGATATTGTTTTATGAACAAGTAGGCATTATAATTTTTACATAATTTTGAAGCAAAAACTCCAGCCTACAACCCCCAATACCCAGAAGTCTTGTAAACACAGATTTAATATATATTTTTGGCCTTATTTCAGTGACTTAATTTTTTGTTTTTTCAATAACCACGCATAAACGTTATTCCTTCAAAGACACAAACATGTGCATACATGTTCCTCACATGTTATGGTAGCCTAGTTTGTGCTGAATACAGTGTAATGACACCTTTGTCATTAATATGTTTATGAACAACTGAAAAAAGCACAAATGTCAGGGCATGTCAAAACTTCTCCAGGCCCCAAATCAGCCTCAGACTCCAGAGGGTTAAGAACATCTAAGTGTACTCAACTGTGCTATTTTGAGACTGCATTAAATATGAACTAAAATGTATTTTTAATATACTATCTCTGTATTTAAAAACTTTATTTAGTTAGCACTTGTAGTACACTATGGGGTTCAAATGTACTATAAGTGGCATCTAAATACATTTTTTAAATACAGAGATAGTATATTAAAAGCACATTTTAGTTCATATTTAATGCTGTCTCAAAATAGCACAGTTGAGTATACTTGGATGTTCTTAAGATGATCTTAAGTACTAAAGTTGAATAATTAGTGCACGAATAGAGTACTTTAAGTACATTATAGAAATGAGTTTTTTTTTCACCTGGGAGGTGAAGATGACTTAAGATAATCTTAAGAACTTTCTAAGTGTACTTAACTGTGCTATTTTGAGACACCATCAATATGAACTAAACTGTGCTTTTAACACTCTGAGGTCTGAAGGTATCGCCGGCGATACCACCGTGGTTTTTTCTTATCAGTGTGAAAGAGACTCAAAATACTCCGTCAATGTTGCACATACAATTAAGAGTTATACACCATTTTAATCTGTGGAATATCTTCGTTCATTTGTGTACACTCAGAGTAAAAACAAAATGTTGTGCTCTTTGTAAAATAAAGAAAACTAACATGATGCGTGATCTCTCCTCTCCCTCTGAACGAACTCCAATCTGATAGTTCTTAGAAAATTAACTGTAACTTAGTGAATACTAATGATAAAAAAAAATACACTTATGTCTAAAAAAACGTTAAGATGTCAGGTTTTAAAACATGTAAGTCAAATCGAAAACAAACCTTCTGTGTTTATGTAATCTGTATGAAAAGAGAGCCATGTCAGAAGTCTGTGATTCAGCTCATTATCCGCTAATGCGGCCACGCCCACGGAGCTAGCGCTATTCAGACGCAAATTCAGAGGCAATACATGCATTCATCATCTCAATCGTGTATTTATTGTCTTCAAAAGTGTTTTGAATAGCCATATTTAGCGATCTCTTGCCTCTGTTAGTTCCTTGACTGTCACATGATATTCCTCTTCTTTTACTGAGGCATTTGTGGACAAAAGGGGCAGAGCGCCCTCCGGCTGCAAATGAATTAAAAACACAGCATCCAGCGCTCATAATGATGACAATAAATATAGAATAATAAATATTACTTCTGGATAGAAAATTGATATAAACATATGAGAATCCATCAATATTTCTCCAAATGTGTATGCTTTTAAGCATATTAAGAAATTATGGTCAATATAAGATTTTAAGAGTCAAAATGTGAAGCTTAGATCTTTTTAATGATGTATAGTTTGTCAACTGCACATCAACATTTAGGCTCTATAATATAACAAATATAGTAGCCTATATGAAATGCCCTAGAGGTAGGAATGTTCAGACGCTTTGCATCACAGAAATACATTATATTTTAAAGTATATTAAAATAGAAAACCATTATTTGGTTAGAGACTTGAGACTTCTTTTAAAAACATTATAATGGCATTATAATGTGTTCAATCTTTTGACTGGTAGTGTAATTTAACATAGGCCTATACAAAATTTTCTTCATATCATGTGCAATAATACGTGCATGCATGAGATCACAAAAATCATGTTTTTTTTTGTCCTGAGTGGACTTTAATCCTGTTATTAGCATGATCACAGAGGGTTTTTTCACAGCCTACCTGACTGAAAGGCCTCATTAATATGCAAGTCATTTCAGGTCATTATTATTCAATTCTTTTGTCTTCTCAGGTGAGAATCACCCATTATACATGAGGATTCCCGCCTCCTCGCATACCGTGTTTCTTGACCAAAAGTGTCTTAGAAAATTTAAATCTCTCTATTGTTTTATATGAAGGAGTAGGAAGGATAATTTTTACTTCATTCTGAAGCAAAAACTCTAGTCTACAACCTCCAATACCTAGAAGTCTTATGAACACAGTTTTAATATACTTTTTTTGGCCTTATTTCAGTGACTTAAGTTTTTTGTTTTTTCAATAACCACGCATAAACGTTATTCCTTCAAAAACACAAACATGTACATACATGTTCCTCACATATTATTGTAGCCTAGTTTGTGCTGAATACAGTGTAATGACACTTTTTCCATTAATATGTTTATGAACAACTGAAAAAAGCACAAATGTCAGGGCATGTCAAAACTTCTCCAGGGCCCCAAAAATCCTCAGACCCCTGAGGGTTAACATACTATCTCTGTATTAAAAAACTTAGTTACCGCTTGTAGTACACTAGTGCAGTGTTTCCCAACCCTGTTCCTGGAGGCACACCAACACTGCACATTTTGCATGTCTCCTTTGTCTGACACACCCATTTCAGGTCTTGGAGCAGAGATTGTATATAATGGGGAGATAAGAGGGTCTGTATCTCTTACCATTGGAGAAAGCGTAACGGCTAACTTAATCACGTGTGGCACCTCTCAGCCTATCGTGTAATGGCAGTGACGTCAGTCGCAACATTCCCTAGTCTGCCTTTTCTTGAAAAAATAAATTTTTTATCAAGCTAAAATATACATATAGTTTCCAACAAAAGTATTGTTTAGTGTAAAACATTCTGAAGACTGGCAAACAGGCTGTCCATTAATTAAATGATTAGCTATTTCCCCACAAAGGCTGTTTAATCAGCATAGTGAAGCCTCTCATCCATTGACTTCCATTCAAAAAGCAGCCTCTGGTCTCATTCCCTGCATACCACGGGGGGCGGAACGTTAGCTTTAGCCGTTACGCTTTTTTGGCTAAAGGTTGCAGGCTTGCCTTTCAGTGGCTTTGCTTGGAGTCTCTACTAATGAGCTGATGACTTGAATCAGGTATGTTAGATTAGAGAGACATGCAAAATGTGCAGTGTTGGTGTGCCTGTAGGGACAGGGTTGGGAAACACCGCACTAGTGTATGAAAGATGGGTTCAAGTGTACTACAAGTGCTAACTAAATTATTTTTATTTTATTTTTTTTATTTTTTTGTGAATACAGATGTTACGGGTTAAGTGTCTTTAATATTTGTTTTGGGTTTTTTTTATTATAATTTGTTTAAAGGTGCCCAAGAACGTTCTTTCACAAGATGTAATATAAGTCTAAGGTGTCTCCTGAATGTGTCTGTGAAGTTTCAGCTCAAAATACCCCATAGATTTTTTTTAATTAATTTTTTTAACTGCCTATTTTGGGGCATCATTAACAATGCACTGATTTACACTCGGCGCCGCCCCTTTAAGACGCGAGCTTCCTGCCACACGAGCTGTCGACTATATTACAGCGCATTTACAAAGTTCACACAGCTAATATAACCCTCAAATTGATCTTTACAAGATGTTCGTCATGCATACTGCATGCGTTGGATCATGTGAGTATAGTATTTATTTGGATGTTAAAAGTTTTATTCTGAGTGAATTTGAGGCTGTTCTCCGTGGCTAACGGCTAATGCTACACTGTTGGAGAGATTTATAAAGAATGAAGTTGTGTTTATGCATTATACAGACTGCAAGTGTTTAAAAAATGAAAATAGCGACGGCTCTTGTCTCCGTGAATACAGTAAGAAATGATGGTAACTTTAACCACATTTAACAGTACATTAGCAACATGCTAACAAAACATTTAGAAAGACAATTTACAAATATCAGTAAAAATATCATGCTATCATGGATTATGTCAGTTATTATTGCTCCATCTGCCATTTTTCGCTGTTGTTCTTGCTTACCTAGTCTGATGATTTGGCAGCTCCAGACGTTAACTGGCTGCCCTTGTCTAATGCCTTTCATAATGTTAATGGGAACATGGGCTGGCATTATGCAAATATTGGGGCGTTCACCCCGACTGTTACGTAACAGTCGGTGTTATGTTGAGATTCGCCTGTTCTTCGGAGGTCGTTTAAACAAATGAGATTTATATAAGAAGGAGGAAACAATGGGGTTTGAGACTCACTGTATGTCTTTTCCATGTACTGAACTCTTGTTATTTAACTATGCCTAGGTAAATTCAATTTTTGAATCTAGGGCACCTTTAATCTTAATGGTTCTGCATATTTCAAATGGGAAGACGGCCACTTGCGTGGAGCTGCGTTGAGCACACCTGTGCAGGCACAATCACTGAGGTTGTACCTGTTGTGCGATTCATGAAGCCAGATCTTCACAAAACTTTGTCAACTGCTTGGACATTCAAGCGATTTTAGAAAATTGGATGTGTATCAATATATTGAGCTACTGCACTGATGCATTCATTGTGGCAAAGGAACACTCAGACATCATGTGAAGATTGCGAGCACAGAGAGGAGCGCAGACACTCGTCAGCACTGTCCTGTGATTTATCACTAAAGTAGCTTTAGAAATATGCTTTAAGTTATAGCATATATTTTTCTACTTTTGAAGTAACTACTTACAACAGCTTCACAATTAATAGGGAGATAGTGTAACGATCGGCCCAATAGGTCGATTTTACATGGATTAAATTGGGGTCAGATTAAACTGTGAGAGTTTATGGAGTGTTTAAAAAAATGAGACAGACAACAGGAATGAATAAGGTGTATTTACAATATTCACATGGAACTTAAAATAACATAATAAAACTAATAACTTAGGCTGTTTAAAAGCGTGGAGTCCATTTACACCATACCCTAAAACAGTCCTAGTAGCGTCCTAAGAGTCCTAGTAGCGTGCTGAGTCCCAATGTCCCAATGTGAAAAGTGTCCACCGGTGTATATACAACGTCCTGAAAGTAGTGATGGGACATTTGAACCGAGGCTTCGGAGCTTGTGTCAAGCATAAATGGGCGTGCCAGATGAAGCGTCGATTCGAGGCTTGTGTTGGGAATGTAGAAATCACGTGACCGATGACAAACGAGGCCTCGGTTTGTGTGGAATACGTCATCGGTTCGGTTTCAGTGTCGCTTCCAGATAAAGGGGGTTCGAAACCTTGTGTGTGTTTCAGGAGTAGTAGAACCAGAAGTAGTAGTAGAGTGTCGGAGAGTCAGAGTTAGAGAGTTGTGTCATTGTTGTTATTGTATTATTAGAGCTATATTATTACATTATATTAGGTTACATTAGGTTTGTATGGTATAATTTATGAATAATTAATTATCTGTGTGTGTGTGTGTGTGTGTGTGTCTGAGCCAGTTGTCTCTGCACAAGTAAAGTCAGACAGAGAAGATACATATTTTATTTTATACCCAGGCAATGCACAAATGTCTGTTCAGGTCAGAGGCTCAGGATTAATTTTGTCTGCTATTTCTTTGCGCAGTAGCTAGGTGTCACTAGTGAGCAATGCTGAATGAAGCTTCGGGTAATGAACCTTTTGGTGAAGCAATGGGTTGCGAAGCCTCAGTGCTTCATGAGGCTTCATTTGCCCATCACTACCTGAAAGTGATAATCCAATGGAAAAGTGATGTGATTTGCTGGAAAGGTAAGTCTGTAAAATGAACCTCCTCAGTCCAGCTAACAGGTGATCACATTTATAATGAGGGGGTGATTGTTTGTCATGCTGCCTCCTTTATACTGGCTTACTTCCTTATTCCTGTCATGTGATCAGTCACATGACAGACAGACCCAGACTCATTTAAAGACATACACACATTAAAATAAGTAAGAGGAATAAAATGGCTAAGACAACATGTAACCCGATTAAAACTCAAATACAGGTCCTTCTCAAAAAATTAGCATATTGTGATAAAAGTTCATTATTTTCCATAATGTAATGTTAAAAATTAAACTTTCATAAATTTTAGATTCATTGCACACCAACTGAAATATTTCAGGTCTTTTATTGTTTTAATACTGATGATTTTGGCATACAGCTCATGAAAACCCAAAATTCTTATCTCAAAAAATTAGCATATTTCATCCGACCAATAAAAGAAAAGTGTTTTTAATACAAAAAAAAAGTCAACCTTCAAATAATTATGTTCAGTTATGCACTCAATACTTGGTCGGGAATCCTTTTGCAGAAATGACTGCTTCAATGCGGCGTGGCATGGAGGCAATCAGCCTGTGGCACTGCTGAGGTGTTATGGAGGCCCAGGATGCTTCGATAGCAGCCTTAAGCTCATCCAGAGTGTTGGGTCTTGCGTCTCTCAACTTTCTCTTCACAATATCCCACAGATTCTCTATGGGTTCAGGTCAGGAGAGTTGGCAGGCCAATTGAGCACAGTAATACCATGGTCAGTAAACCATTTACCAGTGGTTTTGGCACTGTGAGCAGGTGCCAGGTCGTGCTGAAAAACGAAATCTTCATCTCCATAAAGCTTTTCAGCAGATGGAAGCACGAAGTGCTCCAAAATCTCCTGATAGCTAGCTGCATTGACACTGCCTTGATAAAACACAGTGGACCAACACCAGCAGCTGACATGGCACCCTAGACCATCACTGACTGTGGGTACTTGACGCTGGACTTCAGGCATTTTGGCATTTCCTTCTCCCCAGTCTTCCTCCAGACTCTGGCACCTTGATTTCCGAATGACATGCAAAACTGAGCAACAGTCCAGTGCTGCTTCTCTGTAGCCCAGGTCAGGCGCTTCTGCCGCTGTTTCTGGTTCAAAAGTGGTTTGACCTGGGGAATGCGGCACCCGTAGCCCATTTCCTGCACACGCCTGTGCACGGTGGCTCTGGATGTTTCTACTCCAGACTCAGTCCACTGCTTCCGCAGGTCCCCCAAGGTCTGGAATCGGTCCTTCTCCACAATCTTCCTCAGGGTCCGGTCACCTCTTCTCGTTGTGCAGCGTTTTTTGCCACACTTTCCTTCCCACAGACTTCCCACTGAGGTGCCTTGATACAGCACTCTGGGAACAGCCTATTCGTTCAGAAATTTCTTTCTGTGTCTTACCCTCTCGCTTGAGGGTGTCAATGATGGCCTTCTGGACAGCAGTCAGGTCGGCAGTCTTACCCATGATTGCGGTTTTGAGTAATGAACCAGGCTGGGAGTTTTTAAAAGCCTCAGGAATCTTTTGCAGGTGTTTAGAGTTAATTAGTTGATTCAGATGATTAGGTTAATAGCTCGTTTAGAGAACCTTTTCATGATATGCTAATTTTTTGAGATTTTGGGTTTTCATGAGCTGTATGCCAAAATCATCAGTATTAAAACAATAAAAGACCTGAAATATTTCAGTTGGTGTG